>NC_092814.1:309436490-309736490 GCF_023375885.2 Dermacentor andersoni
AGTAACACACAAGTAATTGCTCTCACCATTGGACATATGGAGAACTTTAGCCATCTTTTTGAGAGCCCCGTCAATCTTGGATTCTGCATTGTCCATATCATGCCCTAGGTCATCCAGCATTACAGACTGCTCATCTAGTTCACTGCCAATCTGTTTGCTCATGGATTTCAGCGTGCCCACAGATGTTTGGATGCCCTCCAGTTCTTCATCTTGGGTAACCATCAGCTCCTGCAGATAAAAAGAAAAAGGAGAACAGCAGTTTCAGCCAGACGTTACAGACACACAACATGTACATGCAGATTTTAACCTTCAAAAATAGATGAACCTCATGCAATTTTTTATAATCAATATGGGATTATTACAACTGTCAAACCCTGTAAGCAGTGCTTACACTTACAGTCTAAATGTTTCGTTTCACACACACGTAAGCACACCAATATAGCTGAACATATAAGGTCTGTCTCCAAAGATTGTACAGTACAAAAAAAAATTATTTTCGCTGCTTGTGATACGTCAAATGTGATCACTTTCAAAGTACTCCCCATCAAGTAAACACAATACACTGATTCTACCTCTTCTTCTATGCCTGGAAGCGCCCTTGGAAGGCTGGTAAGCGATACAGCAGCAGCACATCGTTGTCACCATCCACCATCCTACATGAAAACTTGTTTTGCCACCATCTTGAAACTTGACAATGACAACAGCACTGGTTCCGATGGCAGGCAGCTGCTAATGCTGCGAACATGGTATCGAATCTGATTTAACGCACAAGCAATTTTCATACCAATCTTCTTGGAAACAATGCAAGCGATAGAATTGGGTAAATAACCACTAATTGTAGCCACCATTTTTGCTTGGAAATGTGCCAAATGTGGGCCAGAAATGATCATTTTTGGAAAGAGAGAATATGCATTTTATGCATTCACTGTCTTCTGGCACCACAAGACGGATGCTCCAACTGTTGAAGTTATGACTGAGGGTTCACCATTGAAGTAAAGTGCATGCATGCTGACCAACCAAGCTCGAAATATACAGTGAAGCATTCTATACAATAACAATTGAGGAGGCTTTGCATTAGTGACACGTCTTGTGATGCTGTGCTACAGCGAACAAAGGTTTCTGGAAAAACTGTCTGCAATTAGGCTGTGTCACTAGACCGTTAGTTGGAAGATGACTAACTATCCACCTATGTGCAGTGCATTGTGAATCCACCTTATTTCTTTATATGAATTCACATCCAATAATCACAGTTCTGTTTGTTATTGCAGCCAATATTAGTCAATGTAGTGTAGGATCCAGCAAAAATTCACTATGTCAAGCATCAAGACATCAATCATAGTGCTCTGAAGTATAACATAGCACTTCAGGGCATCACAGCTCATCCTCACAGAATGCCTAAGCTGTACTTCAAAGCCCACATTGAAACTTCATTCAAGAACCACACAGTCACGGAAATTTTGTCTGCGTATTCTTTCTTAACCCTTTCAGGCACCAATTCTGTCCATTAAAAATTTAGTTTTATGACCTCTCTTGCACCTACAGAAACATGAAAACGGTACAGCTGCAGAAGAAACTAGGAATTTTTAATTCTTCAGTGAGTTTTTTCAAGTTTACAGAATGCGGATTCCATGCAACAACTCTTTACAGGAACACCAGAGATGAGGATATCAACTATATCATGCCTAGCATACTTGGAAAGCACCTATCCAGAGACTTGAAAGATATGCCTCATGTAAAGCAGTTTGAAAACAATGAAAGAAGTGAACCTGCTACATGAAGACTGATACCAAGGGCCAACATCCAGCCATCTACCTTAACTCATGTTAATAAAATAATTTACACTTAATATTCAAATTTGCATTACAGGTACGATCAGAAAGCCTTCAAGTTGTATGCGACAAAGCTTATATATCATAATTTTAATCAGTTCCTTTGATATTGATGCACTACCTTTGGGTGAACAATTGCGCAGACAGTGCCTGAAGCGATTAAGATGCTGTGTAAGCAGTCACTGATTATCGATCGCAATGCACAATCCAGTCAGTCAAAAAAGGGGCCAACAGTCACTGAAACCCAGGAACGCACAGGGGAATGAGGAGTTTTCATCCCACAAGGCCTTTTATTCTTTCTTGCACTTTTTTTGTGCCATGAACATGAACACAATGATTAAACTAATTGCCCCTATACTTAGTTCATCTGTGTTTTCCTTTGTTTTAATGGCTAGTGAGCTCTTTCATAGATCAATTCATTCAACAAAGTTGCCTCAATTCTCTTAATGCAGAGCCCAGTAATGTTCAACATTTTAATGATGATGTTAAATCGTGTGGGTTGCATCACGAGGGCGGGAATCGGCCATATCTTATTGCCATCGCACTAAACCAACACAAAGAACACGCCAGCCAACTAACATCGATAAATATACTTTTTGAATGCCGGTAGGTGGCACTCAAGCATTGTTGCCCAAGGTGCGCAACAATGCTAAACTATTCTGCTGAACTCAGCGGTCAGGTTCAGCACACAAGTGGCATTTCTTCATGATGTAATTCTCTCTTGATGTTCTACGTCCACATCACACAGGCACTTTTAATAGCTATCTATTTGGTGGTCTTCAACGCTCCACAATGCCATCAAACTCGGAGGAGGTGCATAATATTACTGCACAGGAGAGCCAATGACCCATGAAGGTGCTTCAATAATTTTACACAAAGCAGCATTCCCGCCATCCCTAATGACAATTCTGCCCACCCAAGAACAATCAGTACCGTATAACTCAAAACTGGGAAAACATTCCTTGCTGATGCAAAGTGGCTTCGACGTTAACAAATATAGTAGTGGATGAACAAGAGATATGTCTGGACATCAAGTGTTTCGGCAGGGAGACTGGTCTTCATCAGATCTCCTTGTAGAAACGTTGGCGGCAGCGACATCCCTTGTTTGGGCACTGTTGATCACTTCAAGTCTCAATCTCCCTATGAACTTTTGTGTTATTTGGAATTATATGTTAACAGAATTTTGAACTTTTTGATGTGTTTGCACTCGTGCAATTTTTTTGTACAATCGGATAGATTTCTCTTAAGTGCTCTGACAACAATGAGGCTGTTGGCTACAGTACAGTGCAGTACAGGCTGCAGTGTATAGTACAGTACAGTGCAATTACAATTATCTTTCTTCATATGCTTTCCTTATGGTGTATTCACGTGAGCATGGTGCAGAAAAGGGCACGCGCCATCACCGATAAAATGGCCTTTTCGAGAATTCAGTATGACTCAACAGGCCTGCAAGACCTTGGAAGTTTGTTGTGCACATTTAACCACTGATCCGTTAATCTACTAGCTCAGTGGCCTCTTAAATGTCCGCATGACTCAAACATAACCTCGCACAACCAGCTGCAGTGTGACGTCTTTTGTTTTCTCAGAACTCGAGCGACCCATTAGCAAGGCAGCTAGCTATTCCACCTGTTCTCTTTCCTCACACTAACCAACATATAAGTTGCGCTAATCAATTCCTCTGCTCCTTTTTTAGCTCATTCTTATATAAGACAATTTTAAAATGTCCTATTGCTGCAGTTGCTGGCAAAGTCGCTGAAGTTTTCAAGTGGTCAAGAACATTCGAAGAGATAAATGCAGTTATACTGAGCCAATCACACCTTGTACTTTATATGGCCCTCACAGACACATCCAAAAAGTAGGTTTGGATGCTATTTGAGTTTTTAGCCAGAGGAGGCAATGCAAAAGATATGGCCGATGGATCTGTAAGGACCACTTTAAGTTATTCACGTGCGCACAGTCACAGCAACACAGCCATCAGATGATAGCCAAATAAAGCTTTAGCTTGAAATTATGCATGCTATCTGGAGTAGCATGATAGAGTCAAACCTCGATATAACAAAGTTGTACTTCCAGCGAAAAACTTCCATTAAATCATGAATTTCATTAATTCAAGGTTTCAAATTTTCAAGAGTAAAAGTCGTTTCACAAATTTTCAGAACATTCCTAATAGACTGTATGTTGTCAGCAATCACTTATAAACAAAATGCAAGAAGGGTGGGCGCTAATAGCATGGTTATGGGAGTCTGCGTGCGCAGATCACACCAAGAGCAATGTATCAGTGTGGCTCACAGTGTCAGAGATTAGCATGTTGCGTTGCAGGGCACTGTAAATATTTGATGCCATGGCTGAACGCGCTTAGTCCTGACCGCAGCTGTCATCAGATGGTGCCCTCAAATTAAAAGTAAAAGTGCAAGAAGATATGAATATTTGTCCAGAGAAAAAAAGAAATGTTGCAGTTTTGCCAGAAAGGCGCAGCATTGATGGAGATAGCAAAGAGACAACAGCAAAAGTAAGGTTTGTAGTTTTATGGGTTTCACGCGTGCTCAGGCAAAGATTTCACTTGATCACCATAACATTTGCTGTTGCAACGCGAGCGAACGCTTCACACCGTGCTTCAGAAATTTGAGGTTACGCGACTGCCAACACTAGAAGCACGGGAACAAAATGTACATCAAGGCACCAACCATCTCAGTTCACCCTGTGCACTTGCCAAAGATTAACTCCAAGATATGGCACGTGGCTCCCATGTGGACAGCCATGTGCAGCTACAACAGGGGTAGAGGAGAGGAGACGTGCGTGTTAGGGGGAGAGAGCCGATAGGCGTGCGCTTTCTGCCTCCCCATCTCCTCCTTCTAGTGCGTGCTCGATCACGTTACTGTAACCTTACCTCTTTCCCATCACCCTTGCACTGAAGGAATCGTCAGCTCACGAATTTCTTCGAGTGCACTTTGATTTAGGGACACATTAAAGGACACCACGGGGCCAAAATTAATCTGGAGTACGCCACTACGGCCTGCCTCATAGTCCGATTGTGGTTGTGGCACGTACAGCCCCATAATCCAATTCAAGTTTAATGCTTTTGCCACGATGCGATGTGCTATGTGAGGCAATGACAATGCTCAACCCTCTCAGCAGTTATGAAATATGGCGCACAACAACGCCTCAAACGAACACCTCTCGCTTTGTGTTTTCTGTACTACGCAGACAAACAGCAGTGGTGCACACAAGGTAACGTTTAACATCAACTCACCACTCTCGTGTTGACAAAACGTTGAAGAAATTAAACATTCGCCGTCAACATCACTGCTAATTATTGTCAATCAAACAGCATAGAAAGCTTCGCTTACATCAGTTCCCACAGTGCGTGGGATCTGCATAATTTTTTGCTAGACTTACCAGCTATACAGGCTACAAGTACATGATTGAAATGGCCAAAAACTTCGTTAAATGGAAATTGTTTCACAAAATTACTTTGCTAAATCACGAAAAAAAAAAATGTGCGGTTTTCAATGGAACCAAAACCGAGAAATTAAGTTTGTTACATCACAAATTTCGTTAAATCGAAGTTCGACTGCATTCGCCATCATCCACCTCATCCTCCAGGAGGTGTACACACTTGTAAGCTACTGCTAAGGGGACATTAGGGCAGCTAAAGTGGTCATACACTTACATTTCACAGTACACATCACCTACCGTAAAAACCGGAATATAAGTCGAACTTTTTTTCAAAAAACCATTGCGAAAAGTCGACCCTCGTCTTATATACCGGACATTGGCGGGAAAACTACGGAAGTCTTGCAACAATGGGCGGATGAAGTAAAGAGCCGCCTTCGCCATCGCCATCAGCAGTAGCGCAGCATGGCAACATTGTGGCACCGCCAATTTGCGTTTACATTGTCACAAAGTTATATTGGTTAAAGGCTGCTTTTTCACATTTTGTTTCAAAATGAGCGGAAGCCGACGGCAATTCACCGTCGCCTTCAAGAAAAAGGCGACTGAGTGTGCGGAAGCCCACGGCAACTTCGCGGCACAGCGCGAATTTGGAGTATCCGAGAAGAGCATTTGATACTGGCAGAGGCAGAAGCAGCAAACCAACAGAAAACGTCATTTCGTGGGCGGACCACAGAACTGGAAGACAAGGTTGCGAAGTTCGTCAGAGAGCTGCGTGCAAGATCGCTGCCTGTGACTGCCGAATGCATACATTTGAAAGCAGTAGAGATCGCGCACGCCTCTGGACTGGGCAGCGAGAAGCACTCGTCATCCGACTCTAGTTCGGACGACTCTGATCAAAGGCGTTGCTCTGATTCGGAGTAGCGCTTGCGCCCTTCATGCCCTTCTGTGTACTGTACACCCGGCTAATTTTTAACAGTATCGCACGACCATCGACCCACGTGTTTGTCAGCACCTTATCACTGCACAGAGCGGAGAAATAGCGAAAGTAAGCGCACGTGTACACCTGCGCGTATCTCGTTTGTTTCGCCGCTCAGCGCCGTTAATAAAGTGCTGACAAGCACGCGGGTCGATGGTCGGGCGATACTGTTAAAAATTGGCCGGGTGCACATGCGAGCAGCATTTAAATAAATACTGTCACTATTGTGCATGAGTCGCATTTGTTTCAAGGTAAGGGTGTCTCGGTACTTTTGCCATTGCAAAAGATTTTTTTCATTTTTAGAATTCGTTAGTTGGGGGATCGACCTATATTCCGGTCCGACCTATAGTCCGGTTTTTACGGTATGTATCTGTCAAAGATTACATTGATGCACATGCTATGCCTATTTGTCAACTACTTCAGGTCAAGGACATGCCAAATGTATTTTTCATGAATGTGACACTCGAAAACGATAGCAGTGGCAGCACCACTGCCCCTACTGACAAAGCAAGTCTGGCATTACTTTACACAAACCACCCACCATGTCGAAAAGCTGCCAGACAATGCACAATCACAAATTGGGCAAGTTTGTGTTGATTCAGGATTAAGGGTAGTACTACAAACAACCTGACAAAGAAGAGTTCTGACAGGATAATCACAGTCCTGTGTCCTCACTCTTCTCTGTCTATGTCCACACTGCCCTTAATCATAAGGTCCGTTCATTTCGCCTGTACCACTGTGAACCAGTTGATGGTGGAACATGAGAAATTAAGGAATTGTGCAGCTCTAGTTTAGCGATGCAGGCACAATGCAACACTAAAAACGAATGCCGAGGTGCACATGTGGTGCAGGCCTTGTGCTTGTCTGCCTAAAGTGAGCCATCTGTGCAAGTTTGACAGATGGGGTATAGCACAGTGATGGGTTCCAAACCACAGATATGGGGTTGACAGCTGGGCTGGCTCGTACAAATGCATTGATACAAACTGTGCAACAAGACGGGACACAAAGTAAGGAAAGAAACAGATGAGCGCAATCTTACAACCGAGTTTATTGGTGCGACTGTGGGGGCGATCCACATTTCATGGACGCATTAGTTCTTTCAAAACAGAGAAGATTCGTAGAGCATGGGATCATCAAGGCATTCCTATCAGGAGGAAGGGAGAGGGGACGCTTGCCATCCTTCAATAGATCTTTCAGACAAGGAATATGTTTATTTATGCTCCATGTGTAAAACAAGAATGTGAATCATGCTGTTTACGTATGCTTGTATCTCTGTAGCCATGATACTATCAGGGCACACTGGCTGTATACAATATAAGTTTTTTGTTTGTTTTTACAATCAGCCAAGTTGTAAGTCTACGCTTGTCTGTTCCTTTTCGTACCTTCTGTGCCACCTTGACACGCAGTTTGCACCAAAACAGGTATGGTCGGCTTTTCAGGTATTTTGTACTTAAAGGGTTCCTGAAACACTTTTAGAACATGGTAAGAAAATGTTGCCGTTCTGTAGACAAGGCTCCTGTGAAGTATAAATCCCATGCAAGCGATCTTGCACGCGACAGCGACAAGCGACACGATGGAGATGGCTGTCGCGTTCGCTCGTCGCCTACAAGTCGTACCCCATGCGAGCGATGACTTCGAGTGGCGTCTCCTCAGTGTTGCTGGTATGAGGGCAACAATATAGGCGCCGAAACTAGCGTGATGCGTGCTTTATTAACTTAAGTTGATGTGTTTTAGTGCAAAAAGCAGCATAAGATATTTCTGAAAGTCTTGCAGTAGGTTCTTATCCCTGCACGTATAAAAATTCAATCGTCTGCTCGTTCCGTGCGACAATCGGAAGTACTTGAGTTACGTAAATCCAGTTTCGGCTTCGTGTTATTGGCTAGTCGCTCATAGCACTTCTGGGCGATGAGCGACGAATTCTAGATTTGCAGAACCAAGCGATCGCGCGACAAGATCGAGCGATCTGTTCAAGCAACGGCCCGATCCGTTCCTCGAAGCCGTCGCTCGTCGCTGTCGCACACAAAATCGCGCTCATGGGGTTTAGCCTTGAACACGTGAGCCAAATATTATTGCCCTGCATGCAGCTGGGAATTTACAATCTCGTGTCAAATACAGTAAAAGATTGCTTGCTATCTCCTTTGTAATGTTGTCAACAGCTACCTTGCCAGCAGCCAAGCAGGCCCAACCAGTTTTGGCAGATTTTGTGATCACGGGAACATTCTCAGCTATACTATTATTGCTCATTTTGAGTTATATAAATGAAAAATATGCAAGAGGTGTGTTCAAAATGTATCAAACCTTTGGTCAGCAGAAATACATTTACTTATTGGGAGCTACAATAACCTAATCCCCTTCAGAGTAGTCTCCTTGGTAATGCACACACTTCTCCCAGCGCTCCCGCCATTGCTGGAAAGACTTCTGGAATGGGTCTTTTGGAATGATAATCAGCCGGGCCGTCGCATTCCACATGATGTCTCCTTCCGACTCAAATCGAGTTCCTTTCAGCAGCATTTTTAGTTTGGGAAATAGCCAAAAGTCACACGGAGCCATGTCCAAGGAGTAGGGACCTGACGAACCAGAGGAATGTTTGTTTGGCAAAGAAATTCTGAATCAGATGCGCATAATAGGCGGGCGTGTTATCATGATGGAGCTGCCAAGTTTTTGCTGCCCACAGATCTGGTCGTTTATGCTGCACAGCATCACAAAGGCAACGAAGGACCTCTTGGTAGTACAGTCGAACCCAATTATAATGACCCTAGATATAATCACCACATTTTAGAGCACTTATGATTTTCCAACCCTGCCTACTGAAACTGCTTCCAGATACAACAAATGTTCTTCAAATCGCCATACTGTTACAATGAATGCTTTGGACCTGGTCAAGGTAAAAAGAGGGCGCACACAATGTACCAAATCACGAAAGCGCAACCAAACTGGATGCACAACAGCGCACTGTTAGATATGGAGCTGTTTCCTGCGCCTACTTCGAGTTCCCCCAGACCACATCGAATCGCAGCACAACTAATTGAGAAGCGCAGAAACACGGAAAGCACATTCCAGAGGAGCGCTCGAGCAAACAAGTTGAAGGCCACAAGTTCACCGCCGGTAGCTATTCACTGCTTGACTCTTCCAGAAGGCGAGGGGATAGCCCGGCACTGTTGGGAGTAGGTGGGCCCTCGGACAATGGAGCCCAAGCGTCCCCCTTCTTCGCCTTTGAAGAAGGCATTTGCCACCACAGCGGGGCCGTACCGCCGGGAGTAGGTGGGCCCTCGGACAACGGAGCCCAAGCGTCCCCCTTCTCCGCCTTTGAAGAGCGCATTGCAAGTCTGCAAGGCAAGACCGCAGAGAGCCGCCGGGTGTGACATCGCGACACGGGCGCCAACCATTGGCCGAAAATTGTGTCATCTGAGCGGACTCTCCCATTGGCCGAACATGACGCGACTTCCAGTCCTCGAAGGGTTTAAAAGAAGCATTCCAGAGAGACCAGACCATTCCCTGATTCACCTCTCTCGAACTTCTTGCCGCGGGCCGCAGCGTCCGAGTTGCTGCCGGCCCGTAATGACTGTACGACTGTTACTTGACTCTCACCTCTCTGTATATAATGTAAAATAAACCTTCCCAAGTTCTTTCATCGCGAAGTCCGTCCTCAACTCCTTCAACTGGCGCCAGCGGTGGGATCGCCTCCAACTCCTACAACTGGTTGGCAGCGGTGAGATCGCCTCCAAATGCAACAGCTGGTGGCAGCGCTACGGATCAACCTTCGTCGAGAGAGATCCTAAGGAACCGGGAAGAGCGAAGAAGAGAGAGCCTTCGTCGAAAGAGGTCCAAAGAAACTGGGAGTAGCGAAGAAGAGCAAGCCTTCGACCCAGGGAGTCCGGAGGAACCGGGAACAGCGGACAAATGAACCGGATGGCAGAGTGCTGCAACCATAAGTGAGCGCGTGGTTTTTTTCCTTTTGATTCGCCAGACTCAAATGTTGTGTGTTCATTTTGATAGTTCTGGGAATCGGGAGTTTGTTGCATTGTGTGTTTGCACAAATTAATTAGGGAAAACAGTTCTAACCACCTGTCGGGGCAGCTGCCATGGATCTTAGAAGGTTGACGAGGTTAGACTTGTTGGTGTGCGACGATTTGGGAGTTGAGGCGGACGAATGGATGAAAACGCCAGCTATCGTAAAGGCGATTACCGATAGTGGCAATGATGATAAAAGCATTGAGCTTGCTTGGGAAGTGATACAGGAACCACGGGAGCGTGAGCGTCGTAAACATGAGCGTGAGCGTCGTGAACGTAAGAGTGAGCGTAAGCGTGAAGAACGCGAGAATAAACGGAAGCGTGAGCTTCAAGAACTTACTCTTAAGTGTGAGCGTCACGAACGTGAGAATGAACGCGAACGTGAGTATCAGGAACGTAAGCGTGAGCGTGAGCAAAAGTATGAGAGAGCGAAGGCAGCACTGATCAAAGAGATACAGTATTGTGATCAGTTAATGGCACAGAGACAACGGCTGTCTGAGAATTCTGTAGGGAGTACAGAGCGAAAGAATGAGGCAGCATCGAGCGGGTTTTCGCCAAAAGCCGACGAGAAGAGAAGTGCCTGTGAGATTGGCTGCAGATTCATAAGTGAAGGGGAAAGGCTAGCTGCTAACGATGCCTTAGTGGCAACAGAGGCCGTTAAAGGCTGCAAGGAGAGCGACGAGGTGCTGTGCCAACAGATGACTGTAGAGACAGCTAGGCCAGCTGCGAACAAATTGGCACAGTTACCGCACGTGTGCGTCGCTTGTAATGTTAGTGAGGTTGCTAGGGAAGAAAAGGGTACTGCTGACCCGACAGACGCGAGCACCCATGTAGAGCCAGATCTGCGTGCAGAAGTGAAGTGCGAACTGGACGATGCAGTTGAGAGTAGTTCTCGGGATGGCGAGCTCCGTAGTTCACGAGAGAACAACTGCATTGTTCAGGGATCGGTGCGGCTCTCCGCCAGTCTAGATAGCCTAGATAGGGATGATTCAGTTATTAATCATTCGGACTGTGCGCGTGAGACAGCGATCGAGACCGACGGGCTGTGTGTCGATGCACAGCGTGAGCTGGGCAATGCAGTAGAGGGCAGTTCGCGAGAGTGCGAGTTGCGTAACTCGAGTAAAGCCTGCTGCATTGTGCCAGAGTCGGTTGAGCTGTCCGCCAGTCGAGGCAGAGAGAGCGTTGATATAAATGTAAATCACTCAGACTGTGCGGGTAAGAGACCGATCCGGGCCGACGAAATGTGTACCGGCCAGCACGAGGCACGAGAAGGCGACATGAAAGCGAGTGCAAAGAGAAAGCGCCGTAAAAAGAAGCGCGGCAAAGACCGAAAGACGGTAACTAAAGTAGCGCCGCCAAAGATGGCGAGAAACCCAAAAGGGCAGGGCGCGAGGAAAAAGGTGCGGTCGTCACGGACGATGTTGACGCATCCGAAACGTTCGAGCCACCAGTCAAAAGGGGACCGCGAAGCATGCTCTGCACAGACGCGGACAAAGGGCACGGGGCACTTAAACTCCTCGTCGTTCCGTAGTTCTTTTCAAAGCAAAGCGTGCAGTACGAAGAAGCGCAAGGTGGCAGGACGAGACCAGGTGGGGAGTAGCGACGCGGTCAATCTAGTTTGTGAGGAAAGCGGGGCGCCAGGACGCAAATTGGCAGGAGACCGTAACGTCTTGGGGGAGCTGATAGTGAGTCAGCCCTTTTGTTGTTCCTCGGCAGCCAGAGTAGCTTTCAAACCACGACCCCCTCGGGTATGGCTCAAAGGATGAGTCAGACGTAAGCGTTTGGAAGGGAGGCCAAGAGCCCTTCCGTAGAAACGAAGTGAAACTTGTTTTATTTTTGAGCACTCGGATAATTTTCGCGACTTAATTTTCTTTCAATATGCTAGGTATGAGCTCTGTTTATGTTTTGTTTGAGAAGCTCGAGATTTGAAAGACGCGTTTTTTTGTAAACATGTAGTATCGCGAGGTGTTCATTAATAAGTAGATAGGCTTTCTTTTTTTGTGTGTGTGTGTGTGTGTGAGTAGCCTGAGGGTCAAGGTTATCGGTGAGAGGCCTATCGTAACGCGCGTGTGTTTTAGCTAACCTTCTTTTTTTTTATAAGCATTTTTTTTATTTTCTAAGGTTAACCGCGTAGGTTTTCAGTGAGTGCATGATTTGCACTGAGAAGCGTTCTTAGTTCCTTTAGCGCGTGTCCTGTGTGGACGGAAGGAAGCAGATTTATGACTGGGTTGCTCGTGGGTTGAGGGCAGCCGTATTCTGACTTCTCTGAAAAGTATGCGTGGAACGAGTTATTAGAAGACGCATTATTTTAAGGGTTCTGCGGAGTGTGTAAATCCCGCAAGTTTAATTGTTCGTTTAAGTCACGTGTCCTGTAGGACTTTCAGGGAAGAAACGTGAGTAAGCGTAAATGAAAAGTTTGCCTACAATGCAAGTACGCGTTCTGTTTAGTGACCACAAGGCTAGTGCGCTTGTGATTACGTACTTGTGAGGTTGACCAGATTGTTCAGTGGCACCAATACGTGCGATAAGTACGCCACTGCGATAGATTGGAAACATGCTGTTCGTGTAGTTAGGCCACTTAAGTTATGTTCGGCTGTTTTCATTTGTTGTTTGCAACGTCAACGACCCTTTGTTTTGCAACAACAATAGTACTCTGGTCTTGTCGGCATTCAAGGAGAAATGGATAGCTGTTTGGAAGGGTGGTTGGAACTGTTTAGTCAAAATTGGGGAAATAAAAGATCAGGGTTCATTTTGACTCAGTAATAGCCTGGCGAGTCAGGGGTGAAGAGCCTGCGCTTACGCGTGGTGCAGCGCTGTGTTGTTTTGTTTGTTTGACGTATGTTCTCCAGGGCCCAGGATCCCGAAGTTCGACAAACGAGGCTCGACACCAATACCCTGCAGGTTCTTTCAGCGTTCCTCATGGCCAGCGAATTGAGTTCACCGGCCATTCAGAACAACCGGGGCGAGGACGAGCTGTTAGATATGGAGCTGTTTCCTGCGCCTACTTCGAGTTCCCCCAGACCACATCGAATCGCAGCACAACTAATTGAGAAGTGCAGAAACACGGAAAGCACATTCCACAGGAGCGCTCGAGCAAATAAGTTGAAGGCCACAAGTTCACCGCCGGTAGCTATTCACTGCTTGACTCTTCCAGAAGGCGAGGGGATAGCCCGGCACTGTTGGGAGTAGGTGGGCCCTCGGACAATGGAGCCCAAGCGTCCCCCTTCTTCGCCTTTGAAGAAGGCATTTGCCACCACAGCGGGGCCGTACCGCCGGGAGTAGGTGGGCCCTCGGACAACGGAGCCCAAGCGTCCCCCTTCTCCGCCTTTGAAGAGCGCATTGCAAGTCTGCAAGGCAAGACCGCAGAGAGCCGCCGGGTGTGACACCGCGACACGGGCGCCAACCATTGGCCGAAAATGGCGTCATCTGAGCGGACTCTCCCATTGGCCGAACATGACGCGACTTCCAGTCCTCGAAGGGTTTAAAAGAAGCATTCCAGAGAGACCAGAGCATTCCCTGATTCACCTCTCTCGAACTTCTTGCCGCGGGCCGCAGCGTCCGAGTTGCTGCCGGCCTGTAATGACTGTACGACTGTTACTTGACTCTCACCTCTCTGTATATAATGTAAAATAAATCCCCCAAGTTTTGTTTCATCCCGAAGTCCGTCCCTCAACCCCTACAGCACACACCGCTGCTGTCCAACTTTGACAATGATAGAGCCTTTGAGATGAGCCAGCGAGCTACCACCGAGCATTGATTTCGGAAGCCGCGAAGGAGGTCGCTCGCTTTCAAGGCACACCTCGGGTACAGCGAACAGCATAAACAGCTTGGCGCAGGGTGTGCACTGGCGCATGTACCCGTGCGATATCGGATGTCATGACAGCATCACTTTCGTTCTAGCACAGTCATCCGTGCAATAAGCCTGTTTCAATTATTTGGAATGACTATCAATGTCCTTCCCCCATGAAAACAATGGCTGCTCAAGCGTTCCTGTCAACGCGGCCAGAGTGGACGAGAACAATGCATCACGCCCTGCCCTCACACACTGTTGGAAAGGATCGGCAGTTACCACACCATTATCAGATCAAGGTTCGGCGGCGCTTCATTTATGGGTAGCCGACTGCTGATAACAGTTCGCAGTGATGTGCGTTTTACCTTTCAAACATTGTTTTTTTTTGCCGGAAGTGACGAAGATAATTTTGTGGCTCTTGTGCAGCTGACGCACAATCGTAATGCTCAGACCGTGATGTTCGAGACCAGTCGCAGAATGGCAGCATGCCACAGCAATTTCTGAAGTTTGCGCTTCCGGCCAACTAGAATGCTCAGCTCTCTTGTGGAGAATAATCATGTCCTGCTGGTAGTAAAATATATTAGGAGCCCTTGAATAAAAAATGGCGGCTGCACTTGCAGTTTCGAAATGACAGGTGACTAGAACCAGGTGCTGTTTTGAAAGAGCTATACGACGCCGCATTTCATTCTTTAGATGGACGTTTTTAACGGAACTTTGCAGGGAGGTGCGGGATCGCGCCGTGCACAAAAATGAAAATCTGGTTTTCAGATCAAAGTGCTGCAAAATTTAACAGCCGACGCCAGCTTCAGTGTGGTTAATTTTTTAGTTTTCAAGGGCAAATCTATATATAATGAACTACTGATATAACGATCACTTTTCGCGAAACTTGATTATAAATGGGTTCGACTGCATTCCTTTGTGATGGTTTGGCCTTGCGGTATGTACTCATGATGCACCACCCCCCGGGAGTCAAAAACTGTCAACATGACCTTGATATTGCAGCCGCCCTGCCGTGCTTTTTTTGCCCTTGGGGATGTCGGACGTTTCCACTGTGACGACTGCATCTTGGTTTCTGGGTCGCAGCAATAAACCCATGACTCATCGCCTGTGATCACGGTGTTGAGAAAGTTGGAGTTACTGTTTGCATCGTGCAGCAGGTACTATTCAATTTCTAGGCGGATTTGCTTCTGCTCCATTGTTAGCAGTTTCAGTACGAATTTAGCGGACACTCTCCTCATGCCCAAATCCTCAGTCAAAATTGAATGTACTGATGCAATGCTTTCCCCTATCTCGTTCGGAAGTTTTTGGACTATGATGCGATGGTCCTCCAAGACCAAAGTCTGCACTTGCTCAATGACATTCTCATTTCGACTTGTTGAGAGTCTGCCTGAATGCGGTTCGCTGTCCAGTAATGTGCAGCCATCTTGGAAGCGGTTGTGACACACCTTTATCCGTGACTGTGATCATGGTATAGTCCCCGAAAGCCTGTTGAATCTTGCGAATGGTTTCCGTTTGGGTGTCAACAAGCTTTTGGCAAAATTTGATGCAATATCGCTGCTCATGTTGTTCCATCATTTTACAACTTACTGGAATTTGACAAGCGCTCACTATACGCCCTCACTCATAGGCCAACTGCCAGCAACTGAAGCTTTCTGCGGGCGGAAAAAAATTCGCACATGTCCAATATCCCCAAAGAAGAAAACCTCCCGCACTTCATTGGCTAATGTGAAAAAGAAGAAGGTTCAATACCTTTTGAACACACCTCGTATGTCTGTGATCTCAAAAAGACCACAGAAGTACTTTGTCTTTGCACTTCTGGTCTACACATGACAGTTGTGCATATCTGTGTCTGCTGTCGACAGAGGGCCTCAGGGATCGCACCGTCGTGCTGTGCAGTATAGATAGTGCAGCCACCATGGGGCGCCATGAACCTTCTGGCCGCTGACAACCGCATGATCTGATTGGTCTCTGTGAAAGACATAGCTCCAGAGACGTGGCAGTGCAAGGCAGCCCGAGCGTCCACCTCACGTCAAGAGAGCAACGCACACGCCTGAACCAGAAGTAGTGTCATCAAGGGAAAAAAAAAAAGAAAATTCCCAATTTCTGGATGGGGCCTTGCCATCCCCCCATGTAGCACTAGTGGAGATGAAAGGTGAGAAAGCCGCGCATCGGTGTGATAACTCTCTAACTCCGCTCATACTTGAAGGATTCTAAAAACTTTGCAGCAGATTTGTGAGGCAACGTCATTTAATATAGAAAGGCTATTTTATTATTAGTTAGAAAAGTGTTTCGGGGCCCCTTTAAAACAGCATAAAGCAACATATCCCATCTGTGCCGGAAGCAAAAAAATAATGTAGGGACATGCATAAAAGCCTGGAAATGCGAGGTCGGTTCTGCCATTGGCAGAAGTAGGAGTAAATACATGATATCTGTTCTGTTAACGGATAAAAATTCTTATGCCATATGCAAGCAAATAGCATATTTCTAAAAGCAAAGCATGCTACAGAACAGCAGTACGATAGACTAAATTGGTGAAGCTTTCCCTGGCGAACATGTAGAGGATTTTCTTATTTTCTTTTCTTGATTTTACAGGGCAATAAAGACACATATAAAGCACCAGTGCTGACACATTGACAGAGCCATATTGCTTGTTTGACCCAATGTAGCATTGGCTTAACCAGCAGAGACAGCTGAATTGCAGGCTGTGGCAATACACAATGATGCTAGGGTGTGCATACAAATACATGTAAACAAATGCAGCACTGCATAGACACAACAGACACACGCGAACGGGGTTTCGACACGGCTTATGCCCGTGTCTGCGCTGCTGCTTCGCACCTTCTCATCTGCAACAAGTCGGCACCACCAGTAGGGAAGGGGTAGAAAAATCGTGAACCAGCCCTGCACCTTTTGAAACGAATGGCAGGGTTCAGAGGACACCATTGCTGCACCGCTGAAATGAACGGCAGGGTGCAGTACCTCGGTGAACTGGTTCAGATTCAGATGGTGCAAGTGAATCGAACGGACCTTTATGACATGGCACAACCCACTTGCAAGCTGTAACGCTGTATCCAGTTTCGATTTCAATAAACAAGACAAATTAGTAAAAAACCCAGCGTCTCAGCCAAGACAACGAATTTCAATCACATCTTCCAGTTTCGAAAAGTCAGTGATGAAGCTACCGGCAATCACTACGAGTGTGATATGTAGCCTGGTGTCATGCCACAAAATTGCAATAATCAATGTGTCTTCTACTTCTTCTCATTCTCAAAGCACACAATTTTATAACAGACTGCTTCAAGTCAGGAATTTATCACTGAGACACACTCTTCAAAGAACATAAAATCAGCTTTTGCTCAAGGAACTTCGCGATCAGTTTAAGAAGCACAAATGGCAATAGCATATATTCAGTTGTGTGTAAAAGTACCAGACCCCTCAGTATTTTTCGAACTGCAATTGGGCAACACTTGAAACAGTTACTGTTAATTCCTGTTTCAGTGTACTCATGCACCTAAAGAACATCCTCGAGTAGAAACAATGACATCTTTGCTAGCTTATGCAAAAATTCCGGTAAAGAATGGAAGAGAGTCCATTGTTGCTTTTGCATACAAGGGAACATGCAAACGAGGAGTGTCTGCACCAATCACAATGACAGTGATGCATTTAGCTGACGTCAGCACTTCAAAGCGGCGTAGCATCCCGGGGAGAGCTTATGCTAAGTTAGTCCACAGGGAATTATGTGTACAGAAGACAACACAAGACAGGAGAGAAACTAATGGCAGTTGTCCCTTTTGTATTTCTCTTTTCTACCCAATGTTGCTTTGCACTAATTTCATGATCATCATCCTGTTTAATTCCACCACCGTACAAAGGCCTCTCCTACATATCTCCAGTTATCTCCAACTTTCTTCAGCTGACTCCTCTCCCCATTTGTATGCCTGCCTACTTCCTCATCTCATCGTTCTTTCTTATCCTCTGTTGCTCTCGACTGTGTTTCCTCTCCTTTAACCCCTATTCTGCTATGCTCAATAGCCCACCGGTTATCTACTTTACAGATTGCATGACCCACCAAGCTCCATTTCTTCCCCTTATTCCCAACTAAAATATCATTTATACATGCATGTGCTCCAATTCGTACCACTGTATATCTCTCTCAATGCAATACCTCCATTAAATTGAACCTTCTGCCTAAGAATGTGCTCATTGCTCACGTGCTGAAGCCAAGTAGGATTCTGCATAGCGATGTGCGATTTGTTTCAATATGCTGCTACATACAATTATTTCTAGAAACTTACCAAAAGGCCGGTTCTTTATTTTTTATGCGCTAACATTTATACACAGATCTCTGGAAGCTAATGACAATGCAACTTTATCAAAAAGGGAGAAAAAAGGTGGCACAGGAGGTCAAAAGACCTAGCCATAAACCACAGCTTCTGCAGCAAAATGCAAGAAGAAAAAGGTGCTGAACTATACTTCTGCAAGACACCACATTTCTTGCAAATGTCCAAAACTAAACCTTAAATCAAAGATGAAAGAGCTAAATAAAGCAGGAAAACACCTTCTTTATCCACTTATAGGTAACAACCACTGAGTTTTACTGGTACACCGAGTTCTATCTCAATGTACCAATAAAAGCTATAAACATGTAAAGATTGTAATGCCTTTCACCAGTGCCATATCTACTAGTGACGCAGCACATGAAGGATTTCTTTTATGAAAAGGCAAGTGGACAATTTGCAAACCTGCTGCTGCTGCTGGGTATGATCCAGTAGCCGACGAACGGGACTCTCGACCTCATTTCGTAGGCTTGTGTACTTGGCTGTTCGTGACGAGTTGAACAGCTCCTGGAAGCACACCGCAGAACCTGGTTTATACACCACCACACACAAGGTAGTGACTTGTCTATCACGCTCAACAAGAACCTCACAAATAAAAATGCATAAGCCTAACTTTAATGGAACTCCTGTTAATGCATGACTGGTATTCATCTAGTCACTTCAAATGTAAGCAAGGTCCCAAACAACCACGGCAAAGACATTACCTAAATATCCACAAGGAGATGGCAAAAAATTCCTTACCATGCTGGACGGTCTCATTTTCTTATTTTTAGCTTTGCTTTCAAGAATTGCTTCTTTCATGCACTGTACGCGTGGGAGAGAAGGATGAGGGCACAATGTTTTAGGTGCTAAATAACAAACTGCAAAATAACTTGTTTGCTAAGGTGTACAGAAGCCACAGGGCTCAAGTTAATATGAGACAATGCCACATAACATGAGAAATGGGGTGCAAGCTTTGTGCATAATGCATATAGATGTGTGCTAATTTACAATTAGCTTTTAGTATGCTGATGCTGGACCATAGTCTGCAATGGCTAACATGATGAGGCCAGAAGCATGAAAGCCAGCAGCAGCCTTTGGTCACCAAGAGCCTATGTGACCCTTAAATAAATATTTGTTTTTCTTTAGGTGCTGGTGAGTGTCTCAAGCAGATAGTGCACCACAAATATGCAGAAAGACCGACCATTCCCAAGCAATTAAAGAGGCTGCTAAAATTGTTTTGTATAAAGGTAACAGCATGTATTGTGCTTGTTTTGCAAATTTTGTTTGAGATCAATGCAAGAAAACCATGAGAGGACCTCCTAAAACTTGTAAGGAAGTACCCTGGTCATGCTCAATGCATCCCTGTTGGTATTCGATGCTGCTGCATCGAATGCCTTTAGACAACAACCAAGGAGACCTGTAGGCCATCAAAGCTAGCAGTGCATGTCTCAGTGTTTGCTTAGGTACGTTCATGGGACGATGGGCGTGCACAAAGAAATACATGGCACACAATGATTTGAGTTTAACACATTTCAACATAATTGTTTCATCTCTGTTTGCTCCACTGAATTATACTATGCACTATAATATGACCAACTCTATTGGTGGGGCAACCACTGGACAATGAGACATGATTCAAACCCAAATGTTGCAACCTCTTAGACACACTAAATCGCACCAAACCACCACGGACTTCCCACACAATAAAAATTTTTGAAACATTTTTGTGTTGTGATAATAATACAGCATAAAAAATACAGCTGCAGCAAATTGGAAAAGCACACACTGCGCCAAATTTTACGTAGATAAATCTTTTGAGTTTGTCCTTATGCGACTAAGGGACAAATGTCTTCCAAAAAGTTATCAGTTTGGTTTCATCTTTCTTCAGTAGACAGACCACAAAGCGTCCATTTCTTTAAAGACACCAATGTGCTACAACATTCTGCCTCAAAAAGGCCTGCCCTACTGCCTTAACCTTTTAGTGACAACAGATCACGATGTGTTACGATGCTGTTAGTAGAGCATCTACAGAAAATCCATATGAGATAATAGGAAAATGAAGTGCATGAAGCCAAAGTCAGCCATCACACAAACAACTTCAGCACTTCGTGTTTCATGTGCTAAAAAAACCTGTTTACATTGAAACAGGTACACAGAGAATCGGTCTTCTTCATGCTCACATAAACATGTTTTTGCAAGTATACAGCGATTTCACCACAGCATCTATCTAGCACACCATCATGTTGTTCCACCAACATTGACTGCATGATTATCGGGCTGATTGGCAACCGTCCATGGATTCAATATCAAGGGGCTAGACTGTATCAAATGCAACACTTCCAGGGCAAATAAGAATGAAAAGAACATTCACAGATACCGCAGAAACAGTGCAAACACAGACGACAGCTAAAGGGCAGGACGCAGCAGCACCTCCTGTATCCTTCAGCTTTTGTCCCATGCTTGTGCTGTTTCTTTCACCAGAATACTTCAACTAGCTCACATGTGCACTCTGCTTCAATTCATCTATGACTAACCTTGACTTCATTCTTGGACTGCTCTATGAAGGCTTTTCGGCTTTTGATTTCCTTCTCATCAATCTTAAACTTCTTGGGATTTTTTTCAACAATAGCTGAAAAAACAGCAGTTAAGGAAAAAAGGAAGAAAAAAAATGAACAAATACCAAACTGTCAACATCACACATAGCAAACTTTATACAGCTGTACACAGCTTTTATAAAGTACAGAGCTATATACAGCTGGCAGCACTGTTACTGCCACCTGCTGGCCAAAATACCCAGCATAGACTCCTTGAACTAGCATCAAGACTTGACAGGTGATAGGGAAAAAAAGGGGTGTAAATATAGGATACAGAAAGAACATGACGCTCGACCACAGGGCATTGGCATCAGCTCGCATCTGATTGTGGAAAAAACTACTATTATTTCCAGAAAAAGGTTCTGGAACTACACCACTTCATAAAATAAAGTTTCCCTCTCTTTCCTCCGTCGACACGCTTCAAGAAAAGGCGCGCAATTGACACCCAGATTGGTACATGACAGATGTTGGCATGTGCACCTAGATCACGGTTAGCAGGGGGGGGGGGGGCAAGTTGCGTGTCAACTTCAAAAATGCCTCCACACTGGCTTATGAATAAACATTGAAACTCTGCAAATTTTTGTGTCGCACTCTATCGACATGGCCTGTCACCACAGTGGCCTATGCTGTCCATTACCTGGCACGCACTCATGATACGCCTTGCACATGTTCAGAGTAAATTACATTAATATTTGCTATTGTAAATGCTATAATATAAATGTAGCAAATAGTCCCTGTTTACCTTTCCACTCTGTTTTTCCTCAATCAGGCAGCACGAACTGACCGGGACACCGTATGTGTGGTTGGGCCTTTAAAACCAGTACAGCTTTTTTGCAACTGCTTGAATCTTGCTTTCTGCTCATTCTACAAATATGAGCTCCCCATTAATACAGTCACTGCAGTTTTATGTCAGCCGCCTATTCACAGCTAGACTCAATGGCCCACTTGTATGTAAAGGAGGTTTGGATGCTTGTGTAATAAAGGTTATGAATCAAGGCAGAGGAGATGCAACAATAAAAAAAAATGTATGCTTCAGAAGAACTTCAGGTTGGACTAGTTGGTGTTTACTGCATATCATAGTGACCGCAACTAAAGACGGGGACAGCTGAAGAGAACACAAACACGACACAGGCGATAACTTTCAGACGACACAGGCGTGTCAATTTTGAGTTCTCTTCCGCTGTCCCAGTCTTTATTTGCGGTCAATATGATGTGCAATAAAAAAAATAGTATACAAAAGAAATGCAAATAACAAATGGTGCAATTGTGACATGGCTCCAAGAAGGCACCACAGTTTTGTACTTCTTTCTTGCCTTCGTCTCCTCCATGTCTTGAGTTTTTTTTCCTTTTTTTTTTTTTGCCGCAACATGCGCACTTATCATGCACCACCTAATTCAGAGAGCACATTTGTAGTTAAGAGGACTGTGAAGAGCAACAATAAGCTAGTTTAGTCGGGTGAAAACTTTTTTTTTTTTTTCAATACTCGACTTGTATTCCTTTCTCAAAAGAAGAAAGCTAGTAATTAAATGGAGCAAATAAAGGGCAATATCTCGGCTTTTTCCATTTTGCACCCAAACCACAGCGCCGGTATGATGGCATGACATAACAGATATCAAAGTATTTTCGCATGTTTCAGCCATTTTAGTTCATGAAAACTTATCAAAACCAACTAGGTTGAGTCTTCAGTAGCTTCAGAATGCAATGTAATCCATGTTCATCAACAAACTGTCAACTGGTCACAAGCAGGCTTTGTCCAAACCTCATGATGTCACGTTAAGCTGGTGCAGGGACTCTCAAGCCCAGTCTATCATTTTTGTGCCTTTTCTGGCTTGCCACGACTCTGCTCACAGTAAGACTGGCGTCTCTGGCATTCAGGAAGTGCAATTTACCAGTCTAGCTTAACTTTAAACAATACAACAGAGAAACACAAGATAAGTTTAGACTAATAAAGTGTTGGTTTCAAAACTCCATTTATTCTAATTTAGTGGTCATAGGTTGATTATAATAATAATAAACAGAAAATTATTTTCAGAGTATTTGATTGTGTTTCAGTCGTCGTAGTTCAGTAAAAGTTCTTCAAACTTAATAAATTCCGTCTTCACCTCTTATTAGAATACAATACAATCAAACTTTACTGATAAGGAATTAACTACGCCCAAGCAGATGCCATCAAAATTCATGATATCACAGGCAAGCTGGTGCACAAACATGTGGTGCCCCCAGCTGTATTTTGTATGTTTTCTCGCTTATCAAGCCTCCTTTCATGGAAAAAGTAGCTTTTTCGGTATTGTAGAAGAGTAATTTGTCCTTAGCGTCTCTTTAGCATTCATGTGTCCCTTGAAATAGTGATGTCCCTTTCACATTCTAGTGTACCATTGAAAAGAGCAATAAATTTTTTTATCACACTTTGATCTTCAGAGTGATGCAATACAACCATCTAAATGCATCTGCACATGCCAACACACACTAATAATTTTATAACAGGATTTGTCTACAATATGGTTCGTTTCTTAAACTGTTGAACCTAGTGCAAGTTATGGAAGAGCAATGTCCTACAAAGAATTTTACATGTACAAACTGTGCTTACATCTGCACCCTTCTAGAAAATGAAAAAAGGAAAAAATGATGAAATTTCCGTATCAATACCCTTTTAAAAACTTCAGTGGAAAAAACGTCTTACTGCGTATATTGGCTAATTTGTAGGCTGCGCTCACCTTCCTTGGATCACTGATAATTACCAAATTACTGTCAATGCAAAAAAGTGACTAAAGGCACAAAATGCCTGCTCAATGACCCAGTGCATACCCATGGTGACCGACCGTTTTTTGCTCCAGCCAACAGTCAAATAATACATTACTTCCTTTTGTTTTTTGACGATTACCCAAAAGGCACCCATCATTAATTTAAATGAACAGTTGAAACAAGCCATGACAGTGTAACTGGTTCATCTGCAAAAAGAAAACACTGGCTATCGGCTCGAACGTAACACGGTTGGGTACCATGGATATGCACTGGGCTACTGAGCAGACATTTCGTGTCTAGGATCGCTTTGTACAGACAGTGCAGCTAAAGCTCAGCAAGACGCGACCCCACGCTAATGTGCTACTCAGGGTCTGTTGCTATGGACAATGAAACAGCATAAGAGAGGGCAGGACAAGAAATGAAAAGATGGCCTTGCTTAATAATTTCTTCTGGATTTCATTCAGTGTTCATCCTAGATATCGGATATATAGAAAACCGTATTATGAATGGCAGACATTGCAAAAGTTTAATTATTAAATTGTGGGGTTTAACATCTGATATCGCACAGTGGGCTATGAGAGACGCTGTAATGAAGGACTGCAGAATAATTTTTGCCCCCTGGAGTCATGTTACGTGCACTTAAATATAAGTACATGAGCACTTTACATTCCTCCACCATTGAAATGTGGCAGGGAATCAAACCAATGACCTCGTGCTCAGCAACAGAATGCCATAGAAACTGTGCCACCATGGTGGGTCGCTGCAAAAGTTGATAATGCCATGTTCAGCAACTCTTTAAAGATGCAATGACAAGCAAATATACAAGAAAGACATTGTCTAACCTTGCATCAAAGGAAGGTGAACTTCCCCCAATGGCAGTTATGCTTATTTTTCTTGCGACATGGTGAAAACAGACAAAACCATTTTTACGTGCACATAGAGTCAGACAAAATCTTTTGAACACACTTTTAACACAGATGTCCCACCTGTAGATCTATGCCACGCCTCTTAATGTTCAACTTTCCCTAACATAATATAACAAGCCATGCAAGCTATCCAAATGTGGCTTGTGCTTTAGGCTTCTTGGTGGACACATTGTGCACAGGAAATTACCGACAGAGAGACTATAGACAACCAAAATTCATACCATTAAGAAAATTTTGCATTTGCAGCATACATCTATATTGAAGACTCTGACAATTGTATTCTAAAGCAACTTTGTTATGTTTGCTTTACCTAAAAGGCTTGTGTTTTGATATATGCATCCTGAAATTTGTCAGTCACTGCAGCTAATTTCACATCCAGAGGCTACAATCTCAGCGCAAAGACGCACCCCACAGTGACAGAGCTTGTCACATAGTCATTTCTCATTTTCGCCAAATAAAAGCATTAGCACAATTGTTATCAGATCCGGCCTGCTTTCAAACTAACATGCAACGTACGATGATCTGCATCACTGCAGAGTTGCACTGAGACTCTCATTTCGGAATGGGAAATTAACGGGACTGAGGACAATTGTCTGGTTGCATATAATTAAACATGAAATTAAACAAAACAAACTTGCCACAGCATACAAATGTCTTCCAGTTTACAATATAAATGTATACTGT
Organism: Dermacentor andersoni; assembly: GCF_023375885.2. Classification (NCBI taxonomy): domain Eukaryota; kingdom Metazoa; phylum Arthropoda; class Arachnida; order Ixodida; family Ixodidae; genus Dermacentor; species Dermacentor andersoni. The sequence continues at coordinate 309,461,755 of NC_092814.1, forward strand.
AATTACAAAAACATGGAGCTTTATTCAATAAGACTTAGTTGACTGTATTCTCTGTCTTAATCCCCCACACATCAGGTATCCACCAAGGAGCATAAAGCACCTGTGAAAGCCATATTAGCTTGGCATGCATAGAATTTTAAATTACAAAAATGAAAGTTTAACTATGACAGCTAAGTACGACACGAAAGCAATGTGTGAATTCTCTGCAAGATAGCATACATGACTGATCGCAATGTCGCATGACACAACTTTATACTGAACCTAGATCAAGAATAAAACCATGAATCTTTCCACCAAACACATAATTCAAATGGACAAGGCTCCATGTAATGCATACAGAAGGAAGCGAGTAGTTTTCAAGGGCTACACCTGTTAAACTGCCCATGATGAGAGGCATAAGCAAAAGGATACCGACAGTTTCCTCAAGGTCTTCTAAGTCCCATTCTATGCTGCGCAGACCCTTCCGGAGTTCACTTGTGGTCCAGTCAATGTCTTCTTTGCTTGGCAAGCTTGATGGGTCTTGGTACTGGTTCCACCTCTCAAAAAGTGTTTTGTTATTGGCTATGGCCTTAACAATTTCACTGAAAAAAAAATTGCCTTAATCAGAACACGTAACACATTCACAATTTCAAGCATAGTCGCATGATTGCAAGCAGCAGGCAATTTGGATAACAGTCTGCAGTGTGTACATTTCAGGAGCCCAGCTGCAGAAATTAGGCAAACCTATGGTACATGAAGTAGACCAGCAGTTTTCTAAATGACAGTCCGTCTGTAGAGCTTTGTTGAATTTCTAAATGAACCATATTCAGCTAATGTAACAATGTAATGCAACAGGTCATGTCTGCAAGACGCAATCATGTTTGGTTCACTATTCAGTACGGACATGAAAAACATGAGACTTTATTTTGCTGCTCCTTGCGGCCTAAGTTGGCAAAGCATCCGCCCAAAAAGATAACATAACACAATGGCAATAGGTCGTACTGTCTGAGCAGCTGCGTCAGATTCTGCTTAATCTTTTGCTTTATGAGGCGATCTGCAAGGACGCTTGTGTCCTTATCGCGACCTTTTGAAACGTAGGCGCTCGGAAACAAAAGGTGAACGATAGCAGCGTAGTCTTTCCGTGTTCCAACAGTGAAGCGTAGCGCTTAACAGCACAGAAAAGCTGCACTAAGGAAGTTATGAATTCACTGTTGCGAGCAAATGCTTCGTACATTCGGTCGTCCCTTTCGTCAGCTGACACCATCTATTGGATTTCATTTATTGGATTTGTCTCCTGATCATGCAAAATGCAAGTCGCAGCAGCTGCGGTATTCCGCAGTAAATCAAGAATAAAGCAACGCCATAAAACGAAAAAAGTTAACAAGCAAAACTTGCGCAGCAGATGCGTAGAGCGGAATTCCTTTGCAGTGAAACAGCTCAGTTTAAATTGCATCTCGATACTAATTATCCAATATTTACTAAAAGAATGAAAAGCATTAGCATGCCATTTATATTTAAATTCCTCTAACTGTTCTTTATTTTACAAATCAAGTTATACAAGCCAGAGAGAATAGAATCGGCAAAACGTTGAAGGTAACATGCATACAGGGAACTTACTCTTTAACGACAAAAAATGGATCCTCAAGACTCATGGCCTCTGCGATCCACTCATAACAGTCCTGGCGTCCGTAGTGGCATGTGGGGCTCTTGTGACAAGTCCCCCGCTATCGAAAAACAACAGATATTGCACAGGAGAGCTACACACGTAGTTATCAACCTTTGGTAAGATCCCTTGGCAGTAAGCGACAAGCGCCGATGACGTCCTCGTTTAAACAAAAAACAAACCTCATGACGCGATGCCCAGCGTTGCCTGCGTCAGTGAATCATTGTTGCTTGCTAACATCGCCAACGCGGTCAAAGTAGCATCTCCGTGCCGCAGCCGCCGATCTAGCACAGCTGTTCCGGAAATAACAGGAGACGTGTGATGGAAGCGCGGTACTCCCAATGTACGTACATGCCGATCAAGGGGATTCTGCCCAACGTTGATTGTGTCAAGCGACTGGTGGTGCCTGCTGACTTACATTAAGGAGCCTTAATACAGTAAAATATGTTAGCACCCTTTCGGACTCATCTTGTCCTCAAACAATAATCGTACTTTATATTGCTTGCTTTTCCTTTCTTTAAATCTGCGCGCACGGTCACGAACGACATGTGCATCATTAGCGCGACAGCATTGTTGACAGGAAAGAAGAAATGAAGTCTGTGGTTTTACGTGCCAAAACAACGATTTGATTATGAGGCACACCGTAGTGGAAGGACTCCGGGTTAATTTGGTCACCTGGGTTTCTTTAAGGTGCACCCAAATGCACGGTACGACAAGAAAAAAGCGAGCGCCGAGTTTTCAAAAAAAAGAAATGCAAGTCATACCAATGACGCGATTATTGTTCGGGAACAAGATACGCCCCAAGGGGTGTGAAATTTTTAAATGCGCAAGCATTTTTATGCCTACCCAACGAGGAAACTCGTCCGTCCGTCACGTACACTCTTAAAACACCCGCCGTGGTTGCTTAGTGGCTATGGTGTTCGGCTGTTAAGCGCAAGGTCGCGGGATCGAATCCCGGCCACTGCGGCCGCACTTCGATGGGGGCGAAAACACCCGTTTACTTACATTTAGATGCACGTTAAAGAAGCCCAGGTCGTAAAAATTTCCGGAGCCCCCCCCCCCCCCCCCCCTCTACGACGTGCTTCATAATCAGGAAGTGGGTTTGACACGTACACTCTAAAAACAGTTTGCACCCTTTGGGGTGTATATTTGTCCCACAACAATAATCGTCATCTGCCTTGCTTGCGTTTCCTTTCTTGAAAACACGGCGCTCGCTACTTTCCTGCCGAGAATGCTGCGTCACACTGATAACGCGCATGCCGTTCGTGACTGGGAAGTACCGGGCTCGCAGCGTTAAAGAAAGGAAACGCGGGCAAGACAGATGACGATTATCGTTGTGGGACAAATAAACACCCCAAAGGGTGCAACTGTTTTTAGAGTGTAAGACCATAACTTTTATTTTTTACTCTTAATACAGTTGCACCCTTTGGGGTGTATATTTGCCACACAACGATAATCGTCAGCTGTCTTGTCCGCATTTCCTTTCTTTAACGGGGTGAGCCCGGTACTTTCCAGTAACGAACGGGATGAGCGTTATCAGTGTGACGCAGCATTCTTGACAGGAAAGTAGCGAGCGCCGAGTTTTCAAGAAAGGAAACGCAAGCAAGGCAGATGACGATTATTGTTGTGGGACAAATATACACCCCAAAGGGTGCCAACTGTTTTTAGAGTGTAGAGTGCATGCACTCTTATAAAAATTTACACCCTTTGGGGCATATCTTGTCCCACAACGATGATCGTCATCTGTCTTGCCCGCGTTTCCTTTCTTTAACGCTGCGAGCCCGGTACTTCCCAGTCAGGAACGGCATGCGCGTTATCAGTGTGACGCAGCATTCTCTACAGGAAAGTAGCGAGCGCCGAGTTTACAATAAAGGAAACGGAAGCAAGGCAGATGACGATTATCGTTGTAGGACAAATACTCTAAGAAAAATTCACACCCTTTGGAGTGCCCCTTCTGCCACACAACGATAATCGTCATCTGCCTTGAAGCGTTTCCTTTCTTTAACGCTGCGAGCCCGGTACTTTCCAGTAACGAACGGCATGCGCGTTATCAGCATGATAGCATTCCCGACAGGAAAGTAGCGGGCGCGGCGTTTTCAAGAAAGGAAACGCATCAAAGCAGATGACGATTATATATCGTTGTGTGGCAGAAAGGGCACTTAAAAGGGTGTAAACTTTTCTTAGAGTGCATACGCCCCAAACGCTCTAAGAAAAGTTTACACCCTTTGGAGTGTATATTTACCACACAACGATAATCGTCATCTGTCTTGCCCGCATTTCCTGTCTTGAAAACGCTGCGCTCGCTACTTTCCTGTCGGGAATGCTATGTCATGCTAATAACGCGCATGCCGTTCGTTACTGGAAAGTACTGGGCTCGCCGCGTTAAAGGAAGGAAATGCGGACAAGACAGATCACGATTATTGTTCTGTGGCAAATATACACCCCAAAGGGTGCAACTGTTTTTAGAGTGCACTCTAAGAAAAGTTTACACCCTTTGGAGTGCCCCTTCTGCCACACAACGATAATCGCCATCTGCCTTGATGCGTTTCCTTTCTTGAAAACACCGCGCTCGCTGCTTTCCTGTCGGGAATGCTATCATGCTGATAACGCGCATGCCGTTCGTTACTGGAAAGTAACGTCTGTCTTGCCCGCGTTTCCTTTCTTTAACGCTGCGAGCCCGGTACTTCCCAGTCACGGACGGCATGCGCGTTATCAGTGTGACGCAGCATTCTCGACAGGAAAGTAGCGAGCGCTGAGTTTTCAGATAAGGAAACGCAAGCAAGGCAGATGACAGTTATCGTTGTGGGACAAATATACACCCCAGAGGGTGCAACCGTTTTAAGAGTTAACTGAGCGGCGAGAACAAAGCGCGCACGAAGCTACCAGCACTCGGCGCACTGTGTCCCCATCGGAGATGGCTTTCAAGATAGGGCCCATTCGGCCGCGCCATAGGCAGTCGGGGTGCGCTTGATCACGGTTGATAATGGTTCCACGCGGACGGATAAGGCACTACAGAGCGATAATGGCTTATAATCGGAACATCATCAGCGCACCTGGCGCCGCCACCTGCAGTAGCTTGCTTGCGTCATCAATTTGCCTTGTGCCGCCGTCCGCAGCAGTTCGTGTCGCCGCACCGCTGTCGTTTATACTGGTCTGATCAAGTTTCATAATGATAATGACCCGGGCTGCGCGGAGATGAGCAAGTGGCACAATGCTTACGCATACTTAGACATCTCCCAGGGGAGTTTCTGCGTGAATTTTTTAAGTGTGTACGCAGATGCGCTTTACAACATTTGAGGCGTGTCTTGTAAACTGCAGAGGCCGTGCGACCGTCAGTCGCCTGCGATCAGGCAGCGGCTCGACAACCCCGACGTTCACACTTGCAAGGGCTACTATAGGTGTTCTGTGGGGCTACCTCAGTGACCTGCGGGTCGCCTTCTCGCTCGAACCGAGAACTCTCGCGAAGGACGCCGTTCCCACGCTTGCGGGCGTTTCGTTACAGTGTAGTTTCGTTTTTGCCGCCGGTAATGACAACCGGATGCATAAAGTATCGCTACTTCCGGGGCATCGCTGGTTGGTTTAGCGGTTTGTGACACCTGGGTTTGCGACTCGCAGTCGCAAGGCTGAAAAATCGAGCAGCGTGCAACTGGCCTGCGACCGCCGCTTTTCGACCAATGCGACCATTTGCGGCTGTCGCTTTGCGACCAGAACGGTCGCATGACCTCTGCCACTCGCAAGTGTGAACGGGCCCTAAAGATGTCCGTCAAGGCGGACCTAAATGTTCGCTTCGCGGTTGGTGCATTGTTTTTGTTCGAGTTTACCGTCAAAGGGTTCGCACGGCAACACTCGCCGTACGTGTGCTTCATCACGTCAGTGGGGCCGAAGTAGCAATTTCTTTCTCGCGCAGCTGTTTATAGCCGCAGCGGAAGTGCTCCGTAATATTAGTAGCACTAGATAGTCTCTATTATGAGTTTGCTTAGAGTCAGTATCTGCAGCTGTGCAGTGATACCATGCGCAATGGCGTTTTATTTTCCTTGACATGGAAGCGGTTTACTTTCGCCGTATTTCTTAAAACCTAATTAAAGCGTCTGTATAGCCACCTTGTGTCGAAATTTTCCAAATCAGACATGCGTGCACCCACTGAAATTTTACGACGTTTATCGTTATCCGACAATATAGGAGAGCATTACAAGTGCCAACACATTTGCTGCTTTTGAATTGTTTAGATGCTGCGCACGTGCGCTGCTATCCTCTCGCAACTTTACAACGTATTTGCTCCGATCCTGTCGCGTGATCGCCCTGGCGCCGCTAGCGTTTGCGTGCGACCCGGTCAGCTTAGCCCACGCAGCTGCTGAATGTCGTATTCGGCTGCGCTGGGCTGTTGATTTGCGCCCTCACGAACGATTAGTCATGAGGCGTGGAAATAAATTTGCCACCACGTAATGGCTCTTGTTGTCTATGTCGGGAAGGGTTGGCGGAAGAGAGACTTTGTTTTCATATTCAAACTGGACCTACTACGGATGCCTTCGGACGAATCCCTATCGGTTGCTCAGCTGCCGGAGGCACTACGTCGAGAATTCCACACCACGCGTCGATCTTGCTTCCCATGGCGTGCTGCAACTGCCATGCCAGAGCCTGCAGCGCTGACCGCAGGGATCGATGGTGATGACGACGACGAGGAGAAAGTCTACACCGCACATTGGCCGATGCCCCACGGTGAGCGTGTGACATTTGCACAGAGGACCATCATCATCAGCATCTTCATCACATGGGCTGTTCGCGGCGGCTTATATTATTTTGTGCATGTTGTGTTTGGTGTGCGAGCGCATGCGGCTATGAATTAGCAGATGCGGGGTGTGTCATTGCCTTCAGCTCCAGCTATAAACCACGAAAGGTAAATAGCTATAGGGGCAGTCGAAGAGCAGCGCCGCTGCTGATGATTGTGAGTTAGTAAAAGAAAGAAGAAAGGAAGAAAGAAAATCTGATCGTGCTAGCTAGACGTCGCTCAGCACATCTGTGCATGGGGTGGGACGGGGAGGTGGCAAAAATAGCACAGGGGCCACGATGGTGCTAAAGGCGTGCGGAATTTTCCCAGGGGCTAATGAGCATGGAGATAATGGCAGCCCATAAATTTTGAGTAGGTAGGGAAAGTCGTATCTGATGCATCGGAGGACTATTATAATCCTTTGCTTTTTAACGGTCATAGTAAAGGACACCGAGTGAATATAGACACCCAAATGATTCTAATGCGTGTACCACGCTCTGGGAATCTTAATGATGTAAATAAAGACTTGGAGATGCGCAAGCAGCGAGCTTTTAGACCTTGTTAGGGTCGCTGAGAACGAATTCTTCACGAAGATTCAGTATATCACCTAAAGAAAACTGGTGGGTCACACGCTTCAGCATGTATGGTAAAGCAAAAACTGCAAGGAACCTTAGCGCAAGAAAAATACAATCAAAATAAATGCGGCCTCCACGCAATGGCTTTTGCAACCAATGGCGAATGCGCTCAAGCGATATATGGGCTTCGGAACACCTCGCGCGAACGGGGAACTGCGACATTATCGCAATGATGCTTACTCGTAAGACGGCTGTACAAAGCGTTACTGGCTTGACCCTTGAGCATGGTCTCTCATTGGTGGCTTCATTCTGTCAAGTGGAATCACAGAGTCCGAGTAAAGCAGTATGCAGAATATGAATGTTTGTGTATACGGGGTGACTAAATTATGGGGTTTTTACCTGCCAAAACCACTTTCTGATTATGAGGCACGCCGTAGTGGAGGACTCCGGAAATTTCGACCACCTGGAGGTTCTTTAACGTGCACCTAAATCTAAGTACACGGGTGTTTTCGCATTTCGCCCCCATCGAATTGCGGCCGCCGAGGCCGGGATTCGATCCCGCGACCTCGTGCTCAGCAGCCTAACACCATAGCCACTGAGCAACCACGGCGGGTGACGGGGTGATCATATGTAAGCTTTATGGAATTAAAAAAACAAAAACTCGTCCGCTGCAGGTGACATAAATCTGGTTCTTGAGCTGGATTATACAGAGAGGCGGACTTTCAGGAGAAACCGAAACACATATTCAACTATTTAACAAAAGATCACTAGTTAACTTATTCATTAATTTCTTTACGGTAGATATTATAGCCGGTGAATTAGCGAGGCATTTTCCACTTGGAATGAATCTCCAGAGCCACGCCAATTTGGAGATATGCGCCATCAAACTCGCCCTAAAACTGCACCGTTATTCCACTTTTTTTTTTTTTAATAAAAGACTCTTTTATGCATTGAAGCACAAAAGTAACTTGAATGCCCATGTATTTCGTCCCGCACTTTGGGAAATAATATCTCGAAACTGCTGATCATCCTGGAAATTCACTTCAAGTGGATACGTCTTGCAAACTCAGCGGCTACAATTCATAAGTTGCAAATGGGCCGTAAATCAATTAAATGATAAGTTAGTTGTTTTTTTTTTACCTCATTGAATATGTGTTTCGATTTCTCGTGCATGTCTTCCGCTTCGATTAATCCAACTCAACGACAAGAATCATGCTATCTGCCATAGATTAATTAAAAAAGAAGAAATCCGTAAAACGAATATGATCACGCCGCATATGGTACAAAACGCATGCGCGAAGCACTCGTGAGTTCAACCAGGGCTATACGCATGCGCGGCGCGCCTTCAATGCCATTTCTGAAAGTTTCTTCGCGTTGTGCTGAGAGTTCTTGAGACGATGCTGTCAATATGGCGTCGTCGAAGAAACTGTTCTCTCCTACGCGCTCAGTAATTGATAACGGTCTTTCAAACCTTGCTAGTAACTTTTTGCCTAGTGAGCTGATTCCCCTTTGTACCCGCACCTCGCCACCGACGTGATACACCGGAGTAGGTCGGTGTCGGCGGTCATAGTAGCGCTTCTGCGTTTCTTGCGCTCGTGTAGCTCTTCTGATCGCTGCTGTTCTGAGCGTTTTAAAGACGGACGCTGGGTTGTCGGAGCTGGAGATGGTAACGGGAGTGTCTAGGTTCAGGACCGCTTTCAGCTGGGGCAGCTTCCCGTATACCGTTTCGTATGGTGTTTGCCCTGAGACGTCTGACCACAACAGCTGGAACATAATGCTTCCATTTGTGACATTTGCACCCCTTTACCACGAACTACTGGTTACTCTCCTTTCTGCTTTGCTTACGGCTGTTCCTCGACATTTATATCCTCAACGCCTCTTTCTTCAATGTCCCTGCTAGCTCCTCGGCGTCTGTGTCGGCACAGTTCATCTCAAGACTCGACGAATTGTCGACAACGTGGTCGACTCAATACAGAAGCCAGCCGACGAGACCGCAAGCAGCGTTACGACAGCTCTCACCGTGACATTTCCTTTCGCCCCGGAAATGAGGTGCTGCTTTGGATACCCGTTCGTATACCCTTGGCTTGTGCAAGAAGTTCCTCTCGCGTTTCCTAGGCCCCTGCATCATTACAGAACAAACTTCCTCTGTGAACTACCGCGTCATTCCCGCTGAAGTTCCTCCTGACCGTCGTTGCCGTGGTTCCGAGATTGTTCACTTTTCGCATCTCAAAAAACAATTTGTTCGGCCTTTCTGGCCACTGTAAGCTGCGGCCGGGCTACCCGCTTCAATGCGCTGGGGAAATTGGTGTGGGCACTACGTGTGGATTTCACCTTCCTCATATGTAGAAACTCTTCATCACCACTTGAGGCCATGCATAATAGTGGGTGGCTCGCTCGTTAAAACAGAGGGGAGTCCTGCGGCGTAATCGCTGTCTCAATGTATATATATATATATATATATATATATCATCCCATCGTCCTGACTCACGAACTTTGCTAAACATCCGTCATGTCCTTGTGAGCCACTCCTATATACGTGGGTGAATGTAAATCTTCTAAAGGTAGCGATAACTGTCGGCAGCGCCTCGTGGTTTGTACCAAGATAAACATATTTATTGGGACTTGCCATATATGAGCCGGTTACATTAGGCGGCTGTGTGACACTAGGCGGCCAGTCAGGGAGTTCGGCGTCTCTTTTAAAGCCGGTCGCGCCTTTCTGTTTCCCTTTGCGTGAACAAACTGGGAGGACCCCGGCAACTCCGAAGGCACTTATCTTCGTATCAAAGCCGCATATCTTCAGAAGGGAAAAAGTTCAGAGCCATTCAACTCTGTCAAGGTGGATGACTAGCGGAGCTGTATGTAACTGTAAATAAAATAAAATAAAACAACAAAACAATATAACACAAATATGGCCGTTATGTTTGTTTGTATTTACGTTTATCTCGTGATAATTACGGCTTTATGGACGCTGTGACAGACGGCCATGGGCTCTGTGACGACACTGGAGACGTTCTTAGCGAATCTTACGTATATGAGCGACTGATGGCGCGTTGTGGAGTCATTGCTCTTGGTGTAACATTGGAGGCCGAACCTTTTCAAGAGAAACGCCAAGAACCACTTTTCGTTGGACGAGACATATCGACGTTAAAGTCAACCACAATGACGATGGGATAGGGGTCCACCGGGAGCATGCACCCAAATGTGTCGGTCCTAAAGTCTTCAAGGTCCCTCTTTGACGTTCCGCGATGAACGTATACGGTGGCGACAACGATTCCGTCCCCAGTCTGTACGGCGCACGCGTCGGTACATTCCACGGCAAGGCTCTCGCCCGTCGTCGGTAAGGCATAAGGCGCAACGGCCGCGCTGTCGTTGTCTGCGTAGATCGCAACGCATCAAACCATCATCCGTCGCTGGTTTTGACACATCTGGCCTCAAACGCAACTGGGACACATACGCTGATACGATTTTGCCTTATGCTTAAGCTATTTTAGCTCTATAGACGCCACCATCGTTTTTGCCTACGCACATCAGGAAACGCTGCAGAAACTAGACAGCACTGCTGTAAAAAATGGGCGAGGTGGTATGGAAGCACGGCTAAGTCGGAGCGCGAACTACTATATAGGCCAAAAGCAAAGGCACGAGAAGAGACAAGACACAGCGCTGTGTCTTGTCGCTTCACGTGCCTTTGCTTCTGTTCTACATACTAGTTCGCGCTCCGACTTAGCGATGCTTCCATATGTCACACCGAACGAAACGCTCGGGAGCAAGCGTGCGCTCCGGTTGAGAACGGAGGACGACGCGCGCGAGGGGCGTGTCGTCCACCGCCGGCCCGAAACAGTGGGCCATCAGCAGTTATCTTCTAATCGGAGAAGGTATCTTCCAGTCGCTTAGCTTGGCGGCGAGAATCAAAGCGTTTCGCTACATTTGTAAGATGCAGGGGCTTTAGGTGAATTCTGGCCGGCCAATACCGCCAATACTCCCGACGCAGTTCGCACTGTGGAATGGTTGATTAGAGTATACATATAGGGCACCGGACAATCGGTGACGGCCGGAGAACACATTATAAGAGAAAGTGGCCGATCTCTCAACCCATTCTTAAACGAACGAACCTTTCGCATCGCAAATTGGAGCCCCTCATATTCTGTACCTATTTGCAAAGCACTTAGTACACGCTGTCTTCGTAATAACAGACGCCGGCGAGTCCCACGTTTCTCGAAGGTGACCGACCGATGACAACATTTTCTTACGAACGAACAGCTTCTGGAACTTGGAAGCGATTCGTGGTTCGCCAGGGAAACAATATAGCGCCGAAAAAATCCTCTTCAAAATTACGCGCACACTCAGATGGAGTTGGATCGCCTGCTAAAACCGTCTTATCGGTAAGTTCCCTGCTAATAGTGTGGCGAATCGCGCGAGCACTTCGCCGTGTCATCGACCGCGCATGCAGCGGGTGCATATGCGCTGCGTGGCGCGGGTGGTGACGGCATATGCATATTGTCGGTGAGGCGGTATAGCTCTGCACTATACGGCGTTTCAATGTGCATATCCATCAGTTTATTACGTGGTATCAGCAGGCGTAGAAGCGTGAGACAGCGCTGCTCGCTTGCTCAGAGAAGCTCGTTCAGTTTCGCCAAAAAATAAAAAAAAATAAAAACACTCGCGGCAGCTGTTTCACAAAGTGCATTCTTCCTACTCACACAGCCGAGCGTTTGAGGCGTACAAGTGCGAGCGTGCGCGCCGCTTGATCTATGCGAGCGGATATAGCGTTTCGCCGTCCTCCAGCCGACGTCGGCTGCGTGCGAAGGCCTCAGAAGCGTTGCTTCAGCCGGAAGACCATCACGGCTTGGTCAGCAGTCTTCCCTCTGCACAAACGGAAAGGGGGCAAACGGACGCATCTGCAGGTCAAATGTATATACGCTTACATGTACTTGAAACAAATGTTTTACCTGAGGATCGCACAAGCCCCACACGGGACCTTCTTATATATATATATATATATATATATATATTTGCCACACTGCCATAACAGGGGTTATTCTTACTTTATTTTCTCCCTCTCTCTGGCGCGCTCCTTTTCTCATTCTTTTCGGCTTTCAATGCATTTCAATGTACGGAAAAATCTAGCAAAAGTATTAAATAACGGGCTGAGGAGGGGGGGTGGGCGGTACTAAGGGTTAATTTACTGATGAACGGCGCTGATTAACCAATCTAATTGATTAATTTTGACGTAGAATCTCATATAATGCGCATGATGCGAGATAATTTTGCGCCGATTTTTCACTGGCACAGAAATGCGTACCGTAAAGGTAGGTGCGTAAAATGTATTTTAATTATCTATGTAAATATTTTCTCGAAGAAATAAGCTTTTACCTTACAGATGCCATTTCGTTTTACTGTGATAAAGATACAAAAAGCTATAATGGGTTATGTAATGTTTATATATAGAGAAAGATGTAATATAACAATAGATTAAAAAAGTATTAATCGAACAATACTCATTTAGCTAATAAGAGAATTGCAAACTATTTTATTATGGAGAGAACGACGCAGTCATGCTGCTGAGTTACGGCTCAGCTGTGCAATGACGCCTGAGACGACCTTCTACCTCAGCAAGGTCGGCAGTTGGGCCATTCGGTTGACATCCGTTTCGCTTTGGCCGCGAAACGGGGACATAAGCAAACATAAGGAAAGGGGACAGACGCTAACTGACATTCTTTTGTTAATAACAGAAAACAAATACAAAACGATAGCGTGCGCGCACATATACATTCAAAGTAAAGCTTGCTTTAAAAATCTATTTCACACTCAGAATGAATGACACTGTTGCCAAATTATGAGTTTAATTCTTTCCAATGTGGAAACATTCGCGCAATCTCGATTCCATGCACAGGGATATTTTGGGTCTATGTAAAGTTAACACAGATGTGCGCTCAAATAAAACGACATGCAATCGGCGGACCAACTCGAGCAGGGCATTACTTTCAAATTGTTAATTGCAACGTTGTCGCAGTCGCTCATTTAAAAACGTGCTGTTCGCCCAATGCAAAAACATTTCCGCGAGAAAGGCGTGCACGACACATGCATGCAACAACAGGATACGAAACAATTTTGGCGCTCCACATCACAATGACGACGAGCCAAGACGTCCTGCAGCAAATAGTAAGGACACCACTCACCTCTGCATTCGCTTGGCTAATATTTTGCCCATCTGCGCTTCAAGATTAAGGATCACCGATGGCAACGAGAATCCCAGCCATATTCCGATGTATCCCCCGAAATAGCCGAACGCTTCTACTGTCTGCAGTTTAGAAGAGGAAAGGGCGAAAACGAAACTAAGCTGTAAAATACTAGATGCGCTGTATACATTGCGAAAAATAAACAGCCGCACTCCCTCAGACTAAAATTTACCAGAAATCGGGCTCAGGCAGGATCACTCACACTCGTGGGCTAACTCACATTCACGGAATCATGTGTTCAGACTCGGAACTTTACGAGCGTGATCGAAATTTTAAAAAATGATTAAAAACTGATTGAGATAGCAGTTGCACGGATGCTCGAGGGGCAATCGCATCGTCGTGCTTTCAAGGTATCAACGCGCATGCGCGACCGGCGCGTGGCGAATTAGAAGGCCTCCAGAGACGCGCAGTGCTTTTGGCTGCAAAAGGCGCGAAGCCAAGTGGACACTATAACTCCGCTGAATCGGCTCTACCAGAGCCAGGGCAGCGTTCTGGCTTCCACTGCTGGGCGCACACGTGACATTATCGTTGCTGCTGAACAGTTGAGCGCGTACCACACCGGTGCTACACACATTCGTCTGAGCGGAACAGAGAGTAGTGTGAACGACGAGCTAAATCCATCTAATCTTTTCTGTGGGCGCTGACCAAGGCCGGCAGTTTTCCTTCGGTCTCGTCTCGTGCATCGTCGAGACGCGACGCCCATATATAGACGCCTTCAGAACAACGCCAAACCTTGCTATCACTTTCAGTGCTTCGCCATCGGGGTGAAACTGTCATTCTTTTTTTTTTTACGTAACGGATAAGTTGTCGGTTGCATTTAATTACTCAGCTATATTCAAGGCCGTAAAAGGTGACGGAAATAAATTACATTTCAAGTTGGGAGAACTTATTGTGATTGTAGCCAATTTCTTCTTCTCTGCAACACGCATACGAGACTGCACGGGGCATGCAGAACGCTTCGAGGACACATACCCAGACCGCGAGGACATTTTATACACAACGCACGCCGACAATTGCACGCAACATTTTGCTGAGACTTCACGAGAAAACCATATAACATAGCTTTTTTTTAAAAAAAAAAACTCTTATCTAAAACTGCAATCGCCGTTCATAGCACGTATTTATCTATGCTGAGATGGAGGAGGCAGTGGGTATTTTGGCGACCCAGAAACGTTTTACACGACGCTTTCTTTAAAAGCGTGCATTTCACGTGTGGCGGACATCGTCGCAGTTGATTGCATTCGTTGTAGCACTCTGTGTTGCGGAGGATGGCATTTTAGTTGGACAACCCGCAACACGACTTGTGTGCGTGTGTGTGAGTTGAGTTCAGTTGAGTTTATCTACTACGTGTATACAGCCGAACATTAGCGGTTGGGACGGGAGTGAAAGCTGCATTACAGCAGCTTGACTAGATCCAGGTCACCATTTTCCGATGACAGCATCGCAGCAATAAAAAAAAATTATATGTATGTGGAATAACACAATAGATATTGTGCGCTTTTGTTCGATGAAAGAAACCATTGTTGTCTTTACATCTACAGAAAATAAAAAAGCTCTGTGCACTTAGATGCACATAATGAGGTTCACGGGGGTTCACGTGGAATGAGCTTATAATATGGCAATGCATGCTGTCTTGCGGACTCGAAAACAATTGGAATCACGTGTGATCCAGGTTTACTTGAACTCACTGAAGCTTGCACAAGCACCAATTCACTGCGACAGACTTGGGCTCACGCCCCCTCGAATTCAAGGGGGCTCAGACGTCGCACTCGGGCTAGCAGTTGGCTGGGAGTCTTAGTGAATCGAGTCTACGTGTGACCAAGTCCCATGCATTACTTGTAGGTGTATGCCGATGTGCATACATGTTTATGCAGGCGTATGTAGAGACGAATCAAATTCAACCACCCGATGTTAATTGCACTGCATGTAAAGTATGGCACGAGCGTGCTTGCATTACGCCCCCATTAAAGTGCGGCCGCCGTGGTCGTGAGACGAACCCGCGACCTCGTGTTCAGCAGCAGAACGCCTCAGCCGCTGAGCCACCGCGGTGGGCCGGCGCATGCGCGCATGTGTGGTTTCATTATGCGCTTTAAAAATTTATTATTATTATTATTATTATTATTATTATTATTATTATTATTAGTAGTAGTAGTAGTAGTAGTAGTAGTAGTAAATGTCCGACTCTACTAGCATCTGTTTAACTGCGAGTTCCACAGAAAGCTACCAGGTAACATTGACCTTTCCTCGTTCCTGCCTCTTTCAGCAGGCACTTGTCTCTCCACGTGATTGAAAGCCTGTATAACTCATTTTCTCCACTTTCATGTATTTCAAAACGCGTGCTCTTCTTTCTGTTCCGAGCTTCGCACTTTTTCTTGAGCCTTCTTTCTAGCTGCACTCCCCTGTTCTGTCTTCACATAGTTTCTCTCCCCTTCCGCATGTCTACTCCATCCAGAAATTATGTGTTATTGGTTCATTGTTGCTTAAAATGTAGTTGTTTATCCAGTTGTTCTTTTGTGCCTTTTTGTTTCGTGAAATTTTCTTATCTCTCATATCTTGTTGCAGTTGTCTTACACTTCGACATATTTTGTTTTTGTTTCACTGTGTCCCTGCACTAGGACTTTAATGTTGTTCTAGGGCACATAAATAAGCTACCGATCGATCGATTGATTGGTTGATTGATTGATTATGCTATTTCACGCTGTCGTATCTCTCGGTAGACACTCGGCATTCCACAGAATTCATTTACATCTGGCGAAACGGGTTGTCTTCGTCCTGTTCCCAGCTTCGTGGTTTCTTTCGGGCCTTCTTTCTATAGTTGCACTCCTCGCCGGTCCTCTCAGTTGATCTCTCCTTTTGTATGTCATCTCGCAGAAGGTGCATTATTAGCTATCGACTGGTGTTCAAGCACCATTATTCACTGTGCCTTATATTATGCATGTATCTTCTCCGTCTCTCAGTTTTGTCTCCTTGCTGAAATCGTGCTGATTATGTACCTGTTTCTCCTGACATTCTTGTTATTTTGCCACTCATCTCCCCTAGACCGAGTCCGTCTCACTCCTGTGCGCCTGGACTCGGAGTAGGAGCGCGAGCGACTCAAGCTCCAATCAAAACGAGATCTCAATGCGAAGGTATCGCACCATGCCCGCCATTCCGCCAATGGGCTTCTTCGGGGAGCACATGTCCTGGTGTGCAAGGTCACGACGGGCGCAGCCCTCAGAGAAGACGTCCTGGGTGAGTGAAGTGCTTACGCCGATTCAAGAAAGATGCGAGCGCATCGAGGAGGAGGCAGAGACAGAGCAGAACGCGGTGTGCTTATATATAATATAGTGCTTTCGCATTAAAACAGATTGGAATAGTATTTCGTTACACTGGCCCACACGTGCAACATCACGCGGCTAACGACGGTGAACAGCAACGTCACCACCGTCGGCAAGGTGTGGGTTGCATGCAACCACGAGTCTCCTTTTTGATTCATTACGGTGTTGGTGTTGTGTATTGTGATGTTTATGCGGGAGGTGTGCGTCATGTGGGACCATGTCTTATGCTGTGTAAGTGTGTGCGCAACGGTCCAAGGACCACCCCGGCATCTTATGGTACCCACCGTGTGGGCGGCGCTCGAGATGCGCCTTATGCCGGGGCGAATGGTGAAGGCCGTCACCAGCCTACCACCAGGGTGTGTCGTGGGGGTGAGTGTGTTCGGTCACACGACCCACCCCGCATTGTATGGTACCCATCGTGTGGGCGGCGCTCGAGATGCGCCTCGTGCAAGTGGCCTGGGTCCAATGCATGAACCGGCTCATTCATGGTCATCGCCATCATCAGGCAGTGAAACCATGGAGGCTCCCGGCTATGCCGTGCGCCTTTTATATACTCGCTCAGCTCACGCATTTGATGGTGTTCTCCCAGTCTGCGTGTGCCCTTGTGCTGCCGGCTTCTCGCGCTACCTCGCTCGTTCCGCGGCTGCGCTCGCGCGCTCACGTTCGGTTGCGTGCATGTGACGGTATACTCACTTCTTCCTTCTCCTGAGCGCACACCACTGTGTGCGAAGAACTGATTTTTGCATGTTTTCTACGGAATTACGCAGTGATTAATAGTTGAAAGCTAAATCTCCTCATCGCAACAAAATATATGTGATCAAGAGCACGATTCCTTTAATAAAGCGAACCTTTGTGTGCCTACTTTGCAGGGTTTGGGGTTTGTCCATCTGCTTGATCGGTCTTTCGGCGAATAAAGTGCACTTTACTGTTGCTCTGTCTCCAGGATCGGGTCTCTAGTCGGCGCGCCGATCCTGGATACGCTGTCATAGCAAAGGCGGCCACTACCGGAGACACTATATAGCGCGTGATCACGTGACTCACGTGGCGAGGGATCTCCGCGTCTTGCCATCTTCACTGGCAGGTAGGTAGTCGTTATGGGTCAATACGCTGTGTGCAATATAATCAAAAAATAAAATACGTTATGGGGTTTTACATGCCAAAACGACCATCTGATTAGGAGGAACGCCGTAATGGGGGACTCCGAAATAATTTGGACCACCTGGAGTTCTTGTAGGTGCACCTAAATCTAAATACACAGATGTTGTCGCATTTCCCACCCCCTTCTTAAATGCGTCCGCAGTGGCCGGGATACAATACAATTAGTCGCATGGCATTTATGTTACCGCTTAGCGAAATATTTATTTCAACACCTTGGTTAGATATGCATAATGTTTTTGCAAGCGTGTAAACGCTTATTTGAATGCCATTTAGCGAGTTTGGAGAGCTCCCATGTAACACCTAAGGTATTGCAACAGCTAAAATGTTACACTGCTATAACGAAAATGTTGAATATCATGCGGTTTTACGTTTACACCGACAGGTATGCCTTGGAAAGCATATTTAACGCCGGCGAACAAGACAGAAGGGAGACGACACCACAATGCACTGTTCTTGAACTTGGCCCCAAGTAACGCATTGTGGCGTCGTCTCCCTTCTGTCCTTGTTCGCTGGCGCTAAATATGCTTACCAAGTCAGTTCACCAACACGCCCAACAAATGGCAAGGTATGCCTGCTTTGGAGAAGCCTAAGGTAGTGGTGTTGCAGGAGGCGGGGTTAGCCTGCCATACATAGCCGGCAATTGTTCCGCCTGAGCCTCCTATGAGTGTCACAGTGTGTGTCACCAGGTGTCGAAGATCCCTGTGCCTCGAATGAAGGCAATCTGCAGTCGTTGCGCCCTCTTCCTGATTGCCGCAGGCTCTCCGGGAAAAAAAATTACGGGGTTTTACGTGCCAAAACCACTTTCTGATTAGGAGGCACGCCGTAGTGGAGGACTCCGGAAATTTCGACCACCTGGGGTTCTTTAACGGGCACCTAAATCTAAGTATACGGGTGTTTTCGCATTTCGCCCCCGTCGAAATGCGGCCGCCGTGGCCAGAATTCTATCCCGCGACCTCGTGCTCAGCAGCCCAACACCATAGCTACTGAGCAACCACGGCAGGTACCCTCCGGGGAAAACGACGTCTTCAAAGGTCCTGTGCGCAATACCATTCTTTTGCAGGCTGTCGACCATCCCTTTCCTTTTTGTGTCGAACTGCGGGCGTATCCAAATGTAATATTCGATGTCGGCGATCTCACCACAGAAGGCACAGGACGCGGAAGCGCATCGTCCAGTCTTGAATAACCAAGCCAGGGTGAACGCGGAGTTGGTTCATGCAGATGCGGTACAACAGCGTTGCTTCTTCCCGAGTAAGTCCATGGATCACACAGGCTGAGTGCGGAGCCTGGTAGATCGCCCTAAAGTGATTGCGGATTACATTCTTAGAGTTCTGAAAAATCTTTGGCGCTCTTACTTTTGGGACACATGTCAGTGCCCTGCGTGCAAGAGCGCCAGCTTTTTCATTTCCTTCAATTCCTACGTGGGATAGGATCCATTGAAATTTTACGGTAAATTCCTTTCTCATTAAAACTTTGATCAGTGCCAGAGATTGCCTTGTAAACTTATCTCGAGGTAGGCCACGGTGTCACTACGACACGCGATCCAGGCGGCCAGGTCAGGACACATTAAGGGAGGGTATGCAGCATTCCGCTGCGCAGCTGTCTGTGCACACAGCGACCCGTCTGTGTACACTTGTAGGTGGCTTTGAAACACTACATGTGCTGAAGTGGTCTAGCACAAGAAACTTTGCTTCGGCAGTTGGAATGGTGCGTTTAGCCGGTAGATGGGGTACACTGAGGCTGCACGTAACGTCCGATAAAGACAATGGCGGGTCGAGGCGACTCCGTTTAGGCCACTCCAATCCTAAACATCGAAAGGTGTTCAGCGCCGCATGGAAATGAGAACGAGTTATTGCTCTTAGCCACCGGAGAAGCGCCGCGCCTGGGGGGACTCGCCCAGCCTTGAAAGCTGCATCAGCAATGCCTGAGATGCCAAAATGTGGATTGGAAGAGACTCCGCTTCATTATTAACCTTCTTGTTTGAAGCCGTCTCTGCTGTTGCCTCCAAGCGCTCGAATAAGCTCGGTGATGGTGATATCAGCGGCAGCTGATATCGCCAAAAGGTGAAAAGGTGAAAAGAATTTAGTCAAATCTTAGTTGCTGGAATGACATTGTTATCAAGGAAGCAGATAAGGGTGGAAGTATGGTTATTTGGCCAGCAGAAAAGTACAAGCACGAGGCTTACAGACAACTAAGTAGGCTATGTAACGATGCGACATTATCCTACACACTGACAATTACCGACAGGCTGAAATCACTTTTTGCTGATGAATTGATAACACCGTCAGAATGCACATTTCTTAAACCAAGGAACAGAACTGTCGGGCGCTTCTACCTCCTTCCAAAAATGCATAAAATTTCATCCACAGAACTATACACCGCTAATATCCCAGGGCGCCCGATAGTATCAAACAACAACACCCCGACAGAGCGTCTCCACATTCCTTAACTACTTCCTTGGTGACTTTCCGAAAACACTACCGCCATTTGTACAAGATACGCCCCACCTACTGAGACTTACAGAGGACATTAATACTAAATGCACACTACCCCAAAACATAATTCTCTCAACACTAGACATCACGGCCCTGTACACCAACATTCCAATCCACGATGGCTTATCTTCGATAAAAGAAACGCTGTCTCAACACAATGCACAACACTCTATTGAAGTCTACTTCTCTCTCCTTGAATTAGTTCTAACACATGACTACTTCGAATTTCAGGAGAGTTACTGCCTACAAATACATGCGACAAGTATGGGTATGCCTTTTGTACCAACCTACGCGAACATATTTATGGGAATTGTAGAAACATATTTGCTATCGCGCTGCACAGACAAGCCCCACACATACCTACGCTACATAGATGACATATTCATAATATGGGGACACGGTCAAGACAGCCTAGATAAATGTGTAGCACTTCTAAATGCTTTTCACGCAACAATAAAATTCACATCATAATCTTCGATGGAGTGCTTAAACTTTCTGGACGCAACAATATACATTGACAATAGGACACCAAAGACAACGCTGTATAGGAATCTCTTAGGCAAACAACAGTACTCAGAATATACGAGCCACCATTCCAAAAGTTGCAAGCAAGGCATCTTTAAAGCAAGGCATCTTTGAATATGTTTGCATCTACATGCAAACATATTCAATTTACTACTACAGCAAAAAGTACAGCGTCGAATTACTCCTACAAGGTAACTTCGAGTTTCACCTGCACATCCAGCAACATAGTCTACTGTCTAGAATGCGGCGCTTGCAGCAAACAATACTTAGATGAGACTGGACAACAAATTCATACAAGACTCAACGGTCATCGCGTAGAATCAAAACATAATATACCTAAAGCAGTAGCCAGCCACTTCAGTGAACACGGTCATATATTCGACAAAGCAAGGCTCTATATACTACAAATTTCCGTTCACCTCGCGAAAGGAAGCATACGGAATCATACCTCATACACAAGTTTAAATGCCTGCACCCGATGGGAATTATTTTAGCGCGTGGCGACTAAGAATTGCTAACAGCTGTAACTTAAATCCGAAATTCTCATCTCATCAACCAAGGCACAAAATAGATTACCTAGTACTCAATTTAACATACTCTTCCACGTTTGTACGCATATATCAAATGTACGACCCCTTTTTGCCATATACATCTGCCCCGTCCCGCTTTTACTCATGTCACCCTCCTATATGTTATTCCAGTTTCGGTTCTCCCCCCTTTCTTCTTTGTCTGTTTTCATTTTATTTTATTTTATTTTATTTTATGTGAACCACCCTCACCAACACATTCGAAAGTCCCAGACGCCAGGATACCTTTTTCGGCGCCTCAGTCACACAGGGTATCTCCACTTCTGTATACCGAAGTGACGACGCCCACGTTGAGCTGCTGAGGCTAACGTCCCTTGAAAGACCAAGCCGCTGCCTTCCAGCTGCCCCATGTATTGCACCCAAGACTCCTTGTCGCCATCTTCAAAATTACCTGGCGCATTGCTGCTACGCTACTCAAGTCATTATTTCAAGTGATGTCTTTTTTGGTCTTGTTTGGTACTCGCGCACTGACCGGCTCTTCTGAAGCCACAAAAGCATGCCGCCAATGACACCTCTGAATGCTCCCTAACCTCTCGCTCCCCCAAACTACTCCTATTAACTTCTCCCCCCCCTTCCCCTCTTGGTCCTTTTTTTCCCTTTTCCTTATATTTTTCTCCCGGCCTTCCCACTCTCCCGCTCTTGTCCCCTCGTCTTAGAAACCGCGCTTACAGACGCCAGGCGACAGCGCTCATTTTATTTGAAGTCTCTCTCTTTACAACCAGCCGCCACCAATAACAACCGCACGCGACGTCTCTATACTAACCCGTTAAAACTAACGTGCCGAGGATGACGAGGCCGCTTTTGACGAAGATAGGTACCCCCATCGAGACGTTGGCCAGCCTTTCTGAGGCACTTTATCCCTGTTTATAACCGTTATACCACTCGTCTTAAGATAGTAAGATAGAAACAGTAAGAACACACGTGGGCATTGCCTCGCTGGAGGCATGGACTACGCCACCTCCTCGTGCCGACACCCGGGTAGAATTCTCTCCCAGAGATTCTGCACAAGTCTGGCCTTATATACCGGCACGTTATGAATGCGTTCTTCCTTTTATAACTTTTCTTATTTTCTTTATTTTATGATGTCCACCACTGACCCTCACCCCTTCTTAGGCCACTGAGTCATCCTTGTCATTTTAAGTTCATTCTCTCTCTCTTTTCACTCTATTTTTTTTTATCCTATATCTTTTCGTCGCGTACCATTTTTACCTTCTTTCTTTATTTCTCTGTGCATCGGTATATTCGGACCTCCGGATGTTCTTGAGCAGAAAAATAAGAGATCGATTGATTGACGGATTGACTGATTCGTTGATATACGCAAAAGCGTATGGGCAGCTGCATCGGCTGGCACACCTTCGCCAGAAACCACCGAATTTGATAAAATGCGTTTCCTTGTCGTATGAGGCACTCTGTGATTGCATGGGAGTCCGATATATTATTCGGCATGATGTGGACGGCGACTGCGCCGGATCATCTCACGCGCACGCGCAGATACGCGATGCGAGCAGCTCGTTACTCGCTTATATATATGGGTGTTGAACGATCGCTGCCGTTTCCTGTGTAGGCACCCGACGAGCGGCAAAGGGGCGTAATTTGACGCGTTGCTAGCCTAAGCCTTTTTTCCGCGTGACTTGATCCGCCTTTGCGCGCGTGCGGGCGCGCCTGCAAAGGTTCGTATATTCTGGAAAACGTGCGAATTACGCCCGCACCTGCGTTTCAGCGGCGATACACGCGCGTGTGCGCGCAGTTGCCTATATAGCTGCCTGCATGGCTGCTCGAGCTGCTAGTGCGTCTGTCTGCGCATGTTTATCTTAACGTGACACCATCTAAATTGGTGATGCAGCTCAATCAGACCCGAGTCGATAATCATCCTACCTTGCTGGTGAAGCAGCGCACTGATACGGACACGGTGAAGAAACCCAAGAAAAGACGACACTCGCAGCAGCGAGTGTCGTCTTTTCTTGTGTCTTTACCGTGTCCGTGCGCTGCTTCACCAGCGAGGTATGATGATTAATCACCAACTAGCCCAACTTTCCGCATCACTGAACCGAGTCGATAAGATTGCAGTGTTTCAGCCTCTCCCTTGCACGCACACTTATTTTGAAAGGTGCCACACGACGACCCGAAACTATCGCGATATACAGGGGGTGTCCCGGCTAACTTTAGTTAAGGTTTAAAAATATGCCGAAGCACTCTATAGGGGGATGCGATCGCATACATGTCGTTAGCTATTGTATGGACCGAGACACATTAGTTTTGCTACTTTGCTTAATTGATTGAAAAGTCAAGATTAACTGACCAATTTCGTAAATATTAACTTTAGGGTACATCTATCAATGAGAAAGTTGTGGGGTGTTCTAGAAAACATCTAATTTAGCAGCTTCTATCTTCCTACTTGTTATGTATTAATTTTTTTCTGCTTCGTCAAGAAAACCCGCGAGATATGAAAAAAGAAATGCACGTGTTCAATGTGTTCAATGAACAATAATTTTTTTTTTCGAAATGAGCGGGTCATCACTGCAGCAAGCGTGCATCCCGAAGCGCATCATTCATTTCAGACGAAGCGTTGGCTCGGGCGTTCCTATCTAAATACATGGGAACGGAGAAATCGTTTTTGTTGGCAACCACTGCAGCGAACTAGATTAGGTTTGTTGCATTTAAAAGGAAAAGAAAGTGAGTCCAGTGACCATGGACAGTGAATTTTTTCATTTAGGCTATCAACTTTTTTTACTAAAATATCTGAAAATCACAAAATTGAAGAACAAAAAAACTCGTATTACAAGTCTAACTCACCAATAAAATCGATATCACAATTCTATAAACTCCACCTAATACTAAATCTCAAGCGCACAAGATTGATGTAGTATGCCCTGTTCTCAGATCAGCCACTATATTTGAGCTGAACCTTTGCAAAACCCTCGTAAACGTAGTAACCGTTTTAGGTAAGATGGAAATTCATATATCAAATTAGTTCTCTTTAGATTATCTATCAGATGCTGTTTCCGAAACTGTGATATCACTTTTTGGTGCACAGTTACAGCTTTGTAAACTTCGTGGTTCAATTCTTTCTTTTGCACTTGCCCGTATGTAAAAAAAAAAAAAGGAAAAATTTCAACCGCTTCGCTTAACGTTGATTCAGGTAGAATTGATGGAGCTCCCAGTGACGTTCGCGAACACCTTTCTCCAGGACTGACCGCTACTGAGAAAGCCGGCTCTTGTATGGGTCGCTGATGAGAGGAGACTCAGACTGGAGTGAATGCAATTCGTTTATTGCACGATGCGCCCTCGGCGCATTCCGAAATTCGCCTCCGGAGACCCTCCCCTAATGTCTGCTTAGAAGCTGCCACCTATGGGAATGTCACAGGCTTGGCCCCGGTGAACGGCAACGCCACCACTGTCGGCAAGGTGGCGGTTGCATGCAACCGGCAGCTTGTTACACGAGTCTCCTTTTTGATTCATTACGATGTTGGTGTTGTGTATTGTGATGTTTATGCGGGAGGTGTGCGTCATGTGGGACCGTGTCTTATGCTGTGTGAGTGTGGGCGCAACGGTCCAAGGACCACCCCGGCATCTTATGGTACCCACCGTGTGGGCGGCGCTCGAGACGCGCCTGATGCCGGGGGGAATGGTGAAGGCCGTCGCTAGCCTAGCACCAGGGTGTGTCGTGGGGGTGAGTGTGTTCGGTCACACGACCCACCCCGCATTGTATGGTACCCATCGTGTGGGCGGCGCTCGAGATGCGCCTCGTGAAAGTGGCCTGGGTCCAGTGCATGAACCGGCTCATTCATGGTCATCGCCATCATCAGGCAGTGAAACCATGGAGGCTCCCGGATATGCCGTGCGCCTTTTATATACTCGCTCAGCTCACGCATTTGATGGTGTGCTCCCAGTCTGCGTGTGCCCTTGTGCTGCCGGGTTCTCGCGCTGCCTCGCTCGTTCCGCGGCTGCGCTCGCGCGCTCACGTTCGGTTGCGTGCACGTGACGGTATACTCACTTCTTCCTTCTCCTGAGCGCACACCACTGTGTGCGAAGAACTGATTTTTGCATGTTTCCTACGGAATTACGTAGTGATTGAAAGATGGAAGCTAAATGTGCTCATCGCTACAAAATATACGTCATCAAGAGCACAATTTCTTTAATAAAGCGAACCTCTCTATGCCTACTTTCCTAGGTTTTATGGTATGGCGCATCTGCTCGATGGGTATTTTGCAGAATAGAGTGTACTTAACTGTTGCATAATCTCCAGGATCGTCTGGCTGTAGTCGGCACACCGACTCTGGATACGGCAATCCCGGTGACACTACAAAGCGCGGTCACATGGTTCAGCTGGTGGGGTTCTCCATGTCTTGCCGTCTTCACAGGTATAGGCAGGTAATCGTTATGGTTAAATAGGCGGTGGAAAATATAATCAGTTGCATGGCACTTATTTTACCGCTTTACGAAAGCTTCGCTTCTCGGATTCCAACATCTTAGTGGGATGTGCAGAATTTTTGTATGCCTCTTTGGAAGCCATTCAGCGACTTTGACGAGTTCCTGTGTAATACCTAAGGTTTCGCAACAGCTGAAATGTTGCTCTTAGATAATGAAACCGTTCAATATCACGCGCTTGTACGTTAATACTGACATGTATGTGTGCCTTAGGTGTACCTATGGACTGACTATATCTATACATATATTATTAGGTTTCCTTGTTTCTCCAGCAATATTTCAGTAAACTACCCGTTGACGACCCGTTTCGCGGGAAGAATTCTGAACACGACGTAATATATCTCGCACGGAATGAAAACAAAACGTTATCCGCCAAAAGACTTGTATTACTCGATACCACAAAATGAATTGATGGAATGCGTCACTGACTGTATCGATAAATTTGGAGCAGTTGCTTTCCAGAACGCTTCTGGCATAGCAGAAGGTTCTTTTTTGGAACCTTTGTCCATGCGCCTGAAGTCTACACACATACAATGTAATGATGACATCTTTCTACAGAAAGAGAGTGTGTGTATAGGTTCGTGTATAGCGCCTGTTTTAAGCGACAGCTTTTTAGCTTCAAAAGACAAGGTGTTAAATCAGTGCTTATCAGGGACAAATGTGATGCAGACCTTTAGATTTGTGGTGTTCTTTTTTAGTTTAGTTAGATTTTTTAGTGTTCTTAGATTGTAACAGTCCAGAATTGGGAAAACCAGTCATCATTAGCACTGTCAGAGTTTAAAACAGCCTTGCATCCTCTAATCCTGACTCACGAGCTTCCGGCCGATAACTGTTTAAAGTTTTTTAGATTTGGAAATTACTTTATCATCGTGTCTTGTTTGCTGGCAGTTCAAGCCAAGGGCTAGCAACCCATCCCCTTCCTCAATTCAGCTCACTCAAAAGTAATAAAAAGAAGCATAATTCAATTATGTCTAACCAACGCACTTAACAAGTCATGTGCCCATCGGCTGCAAAGAAGTTTTCATTATCAGGTCAGCCGCCTCAAAGGGGCGCATAACCTCACCATGTGATCATATCTGTTGCAGTAAAAATGGCCAGGCAACTCAAGGAACCTAACATTGTAGACCAGGGTCGAGCAGACACTTCTGGAACCAGGTTTGCTATCATCTCATATGTTCGTGGCATATCTCACAATCTGAAAAAAGTAGGCAAATGAACAGCTGTTCGGGTTTTATTTTCCCCTCGGAAACGTCTTGGTTTGATGTGTGCCCAGATGAATGCAGGACATCATGAAAATAAACAGGTGTGTGCAAAAAAACATGGGCAGAAGCAGGTCGGATGTGTAAAGAAAGTAGTTTATTCTGGTCTCTTGTCGTGTGGTTCATCATATGTTAGCCAAACGGCCAGATGTCTGAATGACAGATTGTATGGGCATCAATATAAGATGGAAATCCAGCTATCGGGTCACATTAGTGCTCATTGTAAGGCTCACAAGTGCACTCCAGATTTTGATAGAAGCTGTGTTTTGAACAGAGCAGATGATCAACTGACAAGGGAGATATTGGAAGCGCTTGAGATCAAGAAGCGTGGTGATGCTTGTATCAGTGAACCCTCAGTTTCTGTATCCACAAAGGAACTGGCGTATCTTGGGAGCGGCGCTTAAGAAGCTGTTGTGTAACGTGTTTTCGTTGCGTGATGCTGATGACGGCACTGTTTTTTCCCCTGATGTTTTGATTCCTGGCAGCAGCTATTTATTCCCGTGTCAAGAAATAAAACGCTCATTCGCTCGTGCGCCTACGTGGTTGTCCCGTGTCGTCTTCTTTCGTCCGTCGTTTTATTTGGCGCCTTCGTTGTAAGCAGCTATTATGCACGAATTGCTTCATAACGAAGAGCAAACATGCCCTCACGCGCTCTCTATACTTGTAATGCGAAAAGTCGGCGTATTCGAGCAGCCCTCGCACGTTTCACATCTGCTCCCTCACGTGCTTGGCTCACGTGAACAACCAAGTCGGCAAGAAGGCTACGGATATGTGCTCGACCTTTGTGGAAAAGCAAACACTCGCGGTCGAATTGACACGGCAGATTATCGCATTGTTTTCTGACGCGCGCCCGCACCACAGTGTTATTTCAGGTATCAGTGAGGTTAAGGTCAAAATACCTAAGCGAATTGCTCGCTTTAAAAAAAGTTTCGATGATACTCCCTAATGCGAAACTTGGTCGGAGTTTGACACGTCTTTTAAATGAATTAAATTATCGGGTTCTACATGCTAAAACAGCTTTCTGGTTAGGAGGCATGCCGTAGTGGGGGGACTCCGTAAGTTTGGACCACCTGGGGTTCTTTAACGTGCCGGGAGTAAACGGGTGTTTTCGCCCCCATCGAATTGCGGTCGTCGTGGCCGGGATTCGAACCCGCGACCTCGTGCTTAGCAGCCCAACACCATAGCCACTAAGCAACCACGGCGGGTGATGCGTGTTTTCATTTCGCAATATATTGAGGCAAAAAATTTGAGACCGAAATCGCCGCACCGACTGGCAGTGGGCCATTGCCGTCCGCGCCTTCGCAGAGAGAGGGGCAGTATGGGAACGCTGGCATGATGAGCGGCATCGGAGCCAGCGGTGGAAGAAGGCGACGACGAACGCGCGAGAATTGGCATGACCGTGTAAGCGTGTTCACGCCGAGGGACGGCGACGCTCAACCCATGGAGGAACGGGCGCCTAATAAATGCGCTCTGAAACAATTAAAATCATTAATGTGTGATAGTACGCTAAGTGCAATATCAACGCACCTCACTGCATGGACGCCAAAAGTGCGGGAGGAGATCACTGTTTCCGCGATATCGATCTCACGAATCCAAGTAGGACTCTTTCCAACCAAAATCATGAGGTCGCTAGCTTTCTCAGTCATAAAGGATGATTGATGTATTTAAGTTAGCTTTCCTGCATAAACTGCTGGACGTTGAGGCCAACTGTTGTGTATGACTAATTTCGTAAGCGCTAATTTGGCTATATACTCCGTACGCTTTATCGCGAAGGGATAGTTATTTGACAAAACTATGGGAGGCAACTCAACTGAAACGGTTGCTGTAAGGCTGACGCCTGATGCCTATGCCGTGCACTGACTCATGGCACAACCACGCTTCCGCGCTTAGGCGTTATATTCAGCGAATTAGGCAGAGACGCGGAAAATTTTTAAGGGCGCATCTTTCATGCTACTACGTTTTTTTTTTTCACTTCCTTTTCGGTTGTGTATTGTTCTCTTCCCCCCCCCCCCCTCCCCCGCCCCCCATCAAGTCGGATATCGTATCTCAGGACAAACGATGCGTTTGTTGAACTTGTTGATTAGGGGGACGAACTTCGTGGCTATGACACACAACTTGAGACTAAGTATATACTATTGCATGAAATGCTGGTTGCCTCGAGCATTTATACTCAAAAAGTGTCGATAGTACCGGCTTCACATTGCTGATGGGCATCGTTGCATGGAATGAATTGATATTTTTTTTTTTTTTGCCGCTTTCAATGTCCATGAAAAGCAACCAGAAACCGCTTTTTTTTTTATTTCACCCGGACCTCGCATCTCTACCACTAACCTATTACTACGTGTACAAACCGGACCTTCCAATGTCAGTGGGTAAAAGCCGTTAACTTCAGTGTGTCGAGCCCCTAACTGCGCGAAGAAGGCAGATTTTCGCCGTGATTGAGAACACGTTCTCAAACTCTGACCAGTGTTGGCGCCGACCGATGGAAGATCTTCACGGGCGCCCACTTTAACCCGCATATCAAATTTATGATTTAGCTTATTAGAATTATTTATCCAGCGATGAATAAATAAATACAAAATACTGCAAGTTCAACTGGGCCCAACCATAAGGCTGTAAAAGTACACAACAAGAAAAATGCAGAGGAGCATTCAGAGAACAAACAAGTCACATTCTAATTGAAAAAGTGTATCATCAATAATTAATGCACCCGCCGTGGTTGCTCAGTGGCTATGGTGTTGGGCTGCTGAGCACGAGGTCGCGGGATCGAATCCCGGCCACGGCGGCCGCATTTCGATGGGGGCGAAATGCGAAAACACCCGTGTACTTAGATTTAGGTGCACGTTAAAGATCCCCAGGTGGTCCAAATTTCCGGAGTCCCCCACTACGGCGTGCCTCATAATGAGAAAGTGGTTTTGGCACGTAAAACCCCATAATTCAAAAAAATTCAATAATTAATGCGCTCTGAAGAATCAGTATCGCTTAGCAATGAGAGTGGTAGATCGTTTCATTCCCCTATGGACCGTTTTATCGGCGAGGAGGAACGCAGCTTGGAACCAGCGCGGCGCCTCGTTCTCCTCCTCGCACTGGTATGCGCGGACGGCCGTTTCTCCCAGCGGCAGCTTAGAAAGGTAGCGGTGTCACTGGAAATTAGTGAAATTCTAACGTGTTTCGTCTGTGATTGCTGCGATGGCTACCAAGGTGAAGAAGAATAAGAAGAATAAGAACTATTCATTTCCATATCACAAAATACCGGCAAGCAAACGCTTGTCGGACCTGTAGCCAAAGGCTGGTTGAAGGTCCGATAAGGAAAATACAGGCAATACCTGCATTTTGTATCTACAGACAAACCTGTATGCTGCATTTGGCTCGATAATTAACTTTCGGAAGCGATTGTGAAGTGCATCTTCAGCCGCGCTGGCTCGGTGGACTCCGCCACTGAGGTTGGAGACAAGCGTCGGCTCTGGATTGCTATCATAAACAGAAAGCACTTGAAGTCATCAGCTT
Organism: Dermacentor andersoni; assembly: GCF_023375885.2. Classification (NCBI taxonomy): domain Eukaryota; kingdom Metazoa; phylum Arthropoda; class Arachnida; order Ixodida; family Ixodidae; genus Dermacentor; species Dermacentor andersoni. The sequence goes on from NC_092814.1 coordinate 309,492,246, forward strand.
CGTCACGTATACGTTGAGAAGATTTTGCTTTCGGTGAAGTAACTACGACAAACTCGGCACCTATGACCAAACTAGGACGTGAACGAAAGCTGCGTGTTCGAGTCGGTGAACTTGTGCGAATGGACGAAGTCAACTGTTTATTCGTACGCGCACATTAAAAATTTTTCTGTTCAAATGTGTTCTAAGATTATTATGCTTGGCGACAAAAGTACTGGCGGAAGTTGAGTGGGGACGTAATATGGAAACAGTACGTGCCGACGAAGAAAGTGAAGCTGTGTTCTTTTTCGCTCTGTAACCAAAGCCATGTCTACCACGTGCCGTCCGCTCCTAGCTATAGTTGACATGGCTCTCCCGCGTTACCGAATCTCGCCGGGAAGCAGTCTGGCCGATGTCGCGCATTGCGCGCTGTATTACTTCGGCAAATAAAGTTGCTGTTGCAGAGAGCAGTTGTTCGTTTTTCCGCTCTCTCGAGTCGGGGAGGTGCCTTTGCACAGGCACCATACCAGACCTATAGGAGTGCGCATGTTTTTTCAACGCGTCGCACGCGTCTGGTTGATCTCGCCATATTCGCTACCACTGTAACCAGGTCGTTCTGTCGTGTACTTTTTGTTAATGATAATTCATTTCGAATTATTTTATAAGTCTTTACTTTATAAAGCTTGGTGCTGGGGTATCAGGTATACAATGCTTGGAAAATCGTACTGCAAAAGTTTTAGGAGCACGAAAGCTACTAAAACTTGTTTCCTCGGAGCTTCGCCAGTTAAGTGGATTGGGATGTTTACGCTTGTGCGGCACACCGAATGGCACAGAGACAACTCCGATTGTTAATTGTTACCCGAGTCATAACATAGTAGTGTGCTATGCTATAGGCATACAAATATCGACAAGTTGCACGTATGTTACGTATCGACAATGTTCAGACTTGACTCTCCTCCGATTCCGATCGCGAGCAGCGCTGTGGCATCGCCTTTAGGCCCATTTCCTTTAAATATTGCGGCTATATCACAGTTAAGAGCTTAGTAACGGCACGCTAAGAAGTTTCCCCATCGCAAAATTTTAATTGCCGCTACCTCTTAGGAAAACTTGAATTAACTTGCACGAAACACATTCCACAAGACCTAAAATTCCATCACTGGACCTAATATGTGGTGGTAATACGTGAGGAAGGTGATGTACATTCAAGACGGCTAATATATATATTACGAATCATAAGCAATGATGCTAAATAATGATAAGCAATGACGAACTACGAATGATTAGCGCAAGTCATTGGATTTGCTGATCCGCCGATCAGACGTGGTAATTAAACCTGCGGATAAAGGTTGCGCAATAGCAATAATGGATAAAGTCTACTAGCTGAAATAATGATACCGACAATTAGAAGATAAGGCATCCTATATGGAACCCGCGAACTCCCGCTTTCCTCTGCTACAGCGCCGCAAGGTTCCGCGATGTTCCCGGTCTACTTAAGCATGCGGCACCGACAGTGCCTAAACTGCTGCTCCGTGAGGGAACCTTAGACATCGCGGACAATGGAGGGACCCAGGTTCTGGAAGAGTTAAAACAACTCATCAAGAATATTCGCCAACAGCGACCACAAGCGGAGAATCTACTTGAGCCTCTGCCACTGCCCCGAGGTCTGAACCCCCGCCACCGAGGAGCGGGCAAACGCTTCGTCCAACTGGTTCAACAGAGAAGCGTCCCGATTCCTGAGCCAGGTGCTCCGCTTCTGCCATTGGACAGAGCTGGGACATAGACCACGTCTTCCAAGAGACGCCGCCTTGGAGGGTCCTGTCCGCCGACGGTCTTCATCCCAGCATTGAAGGCGTGACGATGCTGGCGCTTCATTGCAGGCGCCTGCTGACCACCAGCCCAAGCCGCTGGCACCCACGCCAGCAGACTCCACATCCTACCGGGAACGCGACCGCCACGGATACCGACTCACCGCGCGCGCCACCTCCCCAGTCCCAGAAGCCGGTCTCCCCTCCAGCACTGCCGCATACGGCCTAGAACCTTCGCAGCAATGCCGACGTCTCTCGGCGACCGAGGCAGCCGCTTGGTAACTGACACTTGCAGGGTTCAGGTACGGTTCAGATACGCAGCCTCTAATTTGGTACCGACGGGCTTGTGCTTCAAGCTAAATCCGGCAATGACAACACTATTATATTTATAGATCGGGATGCAGAGGCAAAGTGGAACAAAACACTTCTAGATGCGCCGCTAAATCACATGAAAATCATTATTGACCACCGTAGACGCAAATGTCACGAACTAGAACGAGCTGACCACTCCCTAATATGAGGGTAACGACTTAGTTAAGCATGAAAAAAAAGTAAGAGAGGCAAAAGAGCGTAAGAGTCGAAAATTAGAGTGGGTTGGCGTACCTCAGACAATTTCCATCAGTGCGAATGTGCCAGCCACTATCGCAAATATAAACAATGGCGTAGAAACAACGGTGGCTAATCTTTCGTCTGCCCCGTTATCTGTTTCCGAAGTTATTCTACTGTCTAAAGGCCTCACATTCTTTCCGGCAAGTGGTAAATGTAATGAATTTCAGTAATATCAGGATTTCAATAATAACAGCCTTCCCCGGAGCACAAGGAAAAACGTGGTCGCTGTCTAATCAGAGGGTCAGATATTTGGAAATGTATATATCTGCCATCCAAAAAGATATCATAGTGGCATGCTCAAAATTAAAACTCTTTCGACACAACTTGTCGCATGAAGAGCGAGTCATTGGAGTTGTGAGCCGCCGATCAGATGTGGTAGAATAACCTGCGGATAAAGGTGGCGCAATAGCAATATTGGATAAAGTTGACTAGCTTAAAGAAGGATACCGACAATTAGAAAATAAGGCCTTCTATATAGAACTCGCAGATGTCCCCACTAAATTGTTTGAATCAGAAATAGGCAGCGAATTAAGTTCACTGCATGAGGAAGGAAAAATATATAGAGCTATATAGCAATGGAGCCGATCCAGCCAGCCCAGGTCGTTTTGATTTGCTTCCTAAAATCCACAATACTAACAACCCCGGTCGCGCCACTGTCTCAAGCAACGGCACAGTAACCGAAACAATTTCAAGTGCCTTGGATTTCATAATTAAGGAAATAGTTCCGATCATTCAGTTTTACATTAAGGACACTAACAAATTTCTTTGCATAATAAGTGGACTAGAGATCCCCAAAGATAGCTTCCTAGTTACAATGGACGCTGTATCTCTATACACAAACCTACTACAAGCAGATGGCATTGACGCGAGAGTGAAGGCAAACACGCCTGAAAGTTTAGACGAGGACACGCTGTCAACACTACTGCGGTTAGTACTAGGGTACAATTACTAGGTGACAAAAACTGTAAAGTAATGTTTAACAGTCACCGAAGAGAACAGCAGTTTACGATAGGTAGCGAGGCACTGGAAGTGGTAAGGGAATACATCTACTTAAGGCAGGTAGTGACCGCGGATCCGGATCATGAGACTGAAATAATCAGAAGAATAAGAATGGGCTGGGGTGCGTTTGGCAGGCATTCTCAGATCATGAACAGCAGGTTGCCATTATCCCTCAAGAGAAAAGTGTATAACAGCTGTGTCTTACCAGTACTCACGTACGGGGCAGAAACCTGGAGGCTTACGAAAAGGGTTCTACTTAAATTGAGGACGACGCAACGAGCTATGGAAAGAAGAATGGTGGGTGTAACGTTAAGGGATAAGAAAAGAGCAGATTGGGTAAGGGAGCAAACGCGAGTTAATCGCATCTTAGTTGAAATCAAGAAAAGGAAATGGGCATATGGGCAGGACATGTAATGAGGAGGGAAGATAACCGATGGTCATTAAGGGTTATACGGACTGGATTGCAAGGGAAGGGAAGCGCAGCAGGGGGCGGCAGAAAGTTAGGTGGGCAGATGAGATTAATAAGTTTGCAGGGACGACATGGCCACAATTTGTACATGACCGGGGTAGTTGGAGAAGTATGGGAGAGGCCTTTGCCCTGCAGTGGGCTTAACCAGGCTGATGATGATGATGATGATGACAATTACTTCGAATTTGAGGAGAAACAGCTTCTACAGATAAGCGGAATGACAATGGAAACAAAGACGGCTTCTAATTATCCGAATATATTTATTGCATCGCCCGAAGAGCCCTTTCTTGCGGCCAGATCTTCGAAGGCGCTCATATACAAAAGGTTCTTAGGCAACATACTCCTTATGTGGCACCACGGCGAAGAAATTCTCGTTAGATTCGTAGGACATAATAATTAAGCTCATCCATCAATTTCTTTCACACACAGTTGTTATAAATCAACTCTAAACTTTCTTGACGTCGCTGTACAAATTATAGATAATTGAATATTCACAACCTTATGTAAACAGCCAACAGACCGCGAACATTACCTTCATTTCAAAAGCAGCCATCGACAACATTGCAAGAAAGCCATCCCGTATTACCGAGATAATGTAGCGCGAAGACACAATTACACAGAAGACACAGAACACGTCACAGGCGCTACTAACTTTATTTGAAGGACAGCGAGAAGAGTACATATTCTCTTTCCCACACGCAGGCGCACCTACCACTGCCGAGGGCAATTATCTTATTAGCTCACTTATTATCTTATTATCTTATTAGCTATTAGACATTAGCTCACGCGCAGTTTTATATTTACGTAGTGTAATCTTTTTAGCTCGCGACTCTCTCCCTCAGGTGCTTTCTTCTTCGTTTTTTTTAAATTTTTTCTGCTTTTCTCGGTCTTTACACACACGCACACACGTATATATATATATATATATATATATATATATATATATATATATATATATATATATATATATATATATATATATATATAAAAATATACACAGGGTGTTTCAGCAAACACTTTCAAAAATCTTCAATAAAAGTTGCCTGTGGCAGGTATCACAATTCCAGTTCATGAGCTGGTCTACTCGAAGCGGCGGACGATACTTGCACAAAAAATTTAGATGAGAAATTGACTAATTAATAAGCATTCACTAATCACATTTTAATACTAATTACATTATGGCCCATATTGCAATTTTCAAATTATAGCCGTGGAGTTCGCAAGGCGAACCAACTTAGAACGAATTTTCAAGAAGACAAAAGCTACGAGATATAAATTCCCGAACTTTGCGGCGAAATGCATTGGCGTTTCAGTTAATTTGTTAACAAAACGTCGTTTCTAATAAAGGGAAAATGAGACATCCACCTAACCGTAGCTAAGTGCTACAAAGGAAACCCATACGGGTTCCTCGAAAGAAAAGCTTCGCAGTTGAAGAAAAATTAGTCCTGGTCCGGGACCCGGGACCACCGCCTTTCCGGGGCAGCCCATCTGAGCTAACCAGGCGGCTAGCAGATAGCAGTCGAAGTCTAATTTATCAACCACTCAGAAGCAAAGGCAGGAGTTTGACGTAATAGTTCTGCGGAAGCCCTCAAGGTGGAGAGAAGTAATATCCCGGAACCAGAGGACCATTCGCACACTAACTACTGCAGAACAGAAGTACTCGATTAACAGAGCAGGAACTTCTATCTGTAGCTCGGGCCGTACAAAAATTCCGGCCGTTGGTTGGGCGGTATATAACTCCGTAGTAAAACGTTTCAGTGTGGATATCCATCAGTTTATTATGTGGTATCAGCAGGTGTAGAAGCGTGAGACAGCGCTGCTCGCTTGCTCAGAAAAGCTCGTTCAGTTTCGCAAAAAAAAAAAAAAAAAGCACTCGCGGCAGCTGTTTCACAAAGTGCATTCTTGCTAGTCACACAGCCGAGCGTTTGAGGCGTACAAGCGCGAGCGTGCGCGTCGCTTGATCTATGCGAGCGGATATAGGGTTCCGCCGTCCTCCAGCCGACGTCGGCTGCGTGCGAAGGCCTCAGAAGCGTTGCTTCAGCCGGAAGACCATCACGGCTTGGTCAGCTGTCTTCCCTCTGCACAAACGGAAAGGGGGCAAACGGACGCATCTGCAGGCCAAACGTACATACGCTTACATGTATACTCGAAACGAATGTTTTAACTGAGGCGCGCACAGGCCCAGTACTGAAACTTTTTATGCTTCTCTTTTTGTCACGCTATCATAACAAGTGTCATTTTTATTTCTCTCTTTCTCTCTCTCGATCTCGGTCTCCCTTCGTTGTTCTCTTCCGTTTTCAATGCATATTAACGTACGGAACCATCCATAAATGTAAAACAGGCAGTAAAAAAAGGTGACAACAGCTAATGTACTGATCAACGGCGCTGATTAGCCAATCAAGTTGATTTATTTTGACGTAGAATCTAATATAATGCGCAGCGTGCGCGACAATTTTCGCACCGATTTTTCACTGGCACAGAAATGCGTACCGTATAAAGCAGGCATTAAAGATAATTTTAAATATTTATGTCAATATTTTCTCGTTAAAAAAGTTTATACTTCAAAGATTCCATTCCGCTTTACCGGGAAGAAAAGAAAGAAAGGTGAAAGTTATGTATGGGGTCTATATATAGACAAAGACATAATATAGCGCCATATTTAATTTCTTTTTAGTCGAGCAGTACGCATTTGCTAGTAAAAAGATTGGGAACTGTTTTATTATGGAGAGAACGCTGTTGTACTGCTGCTTAGTTACGGCTCAGCTGTGCAATGACGCCTGAGACGGCCTTCTACCTCAGCAATGTCGGCAGTTGGGCCATTCGGTTGTCATCCGTTTCTCTTTGGCCGCGAAACGGGGACATAAGCAAACACATGAGGAAAGGGGACAGACGCTAACTGACATTTTTTTAAAAATGAATAACGGAAAGCAAATACAAAACCAGAGCATGCGTACACATACACATTCAGAGAAAAGCTTGCTCCGAAAATCTGTTTCCCATTCGGAATAATTGACACTGATGCCAAATTATCAGAGTTTCTTTCCAATGTGGAAACACTCGCACGATCTCGTTGCCACGCCCACTTATTTTTCGTCTCTATATGTAGTTAACACGCATGTGTGGACAAACAAAACGACGTACAATCGGCGCAGAGATGCGAACAGGGTATTATACTTTCAATTTGTTGTAATGTTCGCGCCAGCCGCTCATTTAGGCAACACGCTCTTCGCCCAGTGGAAACATTTCCACAAGAAGGGGGTGTATAGATGCACACTACACTTGCAACCACAGGATACAAGATAATTTCTGTGCTTCACATCACAATGACCGCCAGCCGAGATGTCCTGCAGCAAATAGTAAGGATACCACTCACCTCTGCATTCGCTTCGCTAATATTTTGGCCATGTGCGCTTCAAGATTAAGGAGCACCGATAGCAACGAGAATCCCAGCCATATTCCGATGTATCCTCCGAAATAGCCGAACGCTTCTACTATCTGCAGTTTACAAGAGAAAGGGGGATAAAAGAAAAAAAGGATGTAAAATAGATGAGCTGTATAAATTGGCAAAATAAACAGCCGCACTGCCTCAGACTAAAATGTACCGGAAACCGGACTCAGGCAGCTGGATCACTCGCACTCGTGGGCTAACTCACAATCACGGAATCGTGTGCTCAGACTAAGAGCTTTATGAATGTGACGGACTTTAAAAAAGAAAGTTACCGTGATCTTTCACTTCCCGAGAGCAGGATGCGCCCAAGCGTACGCTTGATAATCCCTTTTTCTGTATTGTGCGTAGAATGTTTTAAAAATGCTTTGATTGTGTGTAAGTGTGGTGGTTTTCTTCAAGGCTTATTCTTTGTTTGTTTTATTTCCGTTTTTCAATCTTTATGAAGTGTAAAGTAGCATTAGGAAAGATGAGGCACTGTAAAAAAAAAAGCACAGTCTTTATTATTAGCAATTTGTACTATTCGCACTATTAATTTTCCCTTATTATCCTTCTTCCTCTTCTGGAGTCTCCTGGGAACGCCAAGCACGCGCCCAATGCCGGACTTGTTCAGCTCGTGCTCTGCGATAGGCGACCACTTCAGGGTCGGTACGCTGGCGCTCGGCCAGCCGCCGCTTGCGTCGCTACTCCGCCTTTCTTTCACTTTTTTTCTTCTTTAAAAAAAAAAAAATCCGCCTTTCTCGCTCGGCGTCTTGATGACGAGACAAACCCGGTAGAACCCGGTGCGCCATTCCCTCCTCCACGCCCAGGCACCTTCCTGCTGTAGCGCTAACTTCCCTCGCGGCAACGCGCATAATTTCGCCGATTTCACACACGGGCGTGTACACTTGCGCGTAAAAAAAAATTATTGCATAGGAATTCCTCAGGATCAAATAAAGTTCGTTGTCTGTCTGTCTGTCTGTCTGTCTGTCTGTCTGCGATAGGAACTATACGAGTGCTCGAGAGGCAATCGCACCGTCTTGCTTTCACGGTATCAAAGCGCATGCGTGACCCGCGCGTGGCGAATTAGGCCTCCAGAGACACGGCTGCAAATGCGGCGCACCATTCTATACGCTCCGCTGAATCGACTCTATACCCGAGCCAGGGCAGCGTTCTGGCTTCCGATGCTGGACGCACACGTGACATTATCGTTGCTGCTGAACAGTTGTGCACGCACCACACTGGTGCTACACACATTAGTCTGAGCGGAACAGAGAGTAGTATGAACGTCGAGCTAAATCTATCGAATCTTTTCTTTGGGCGCTGACCAAGGCCAGCAGTTTTCCTTCGGTCTCGTCTCGTGCATCGTCGAGACGCGACGCCCGTACAACGTGGCTGGCAGGGGACAAATCAGTGACAGACGGTCGCTACACCTTGCTACTGCTTTCAGTGCTTCGCCATCGGGGTGAAACTGCCATTTTTGTAATGTAATGGATAAGTTATCGATTTACATTTTTAAGAATTATTCAGCTATATTTATGGCCGTAACAGGTGACGGTGAGCAGTTGCATTTCAAGTTGAACGAACTAATTGTAATTGTACTGAGTTAACTTGTTCCCTGTAACGTTTTACAAGATTGCACAGGGCATAAGAAAGCTCAGAGCACACATACCAGACTGCGAGTAGATTTTATACACAACGTACACCGACATTGCACAAATATATTTATGAAACTTCAAGAGAAGGTCATATAGCATAACTTTTTTTTAAAATGAAATCTCTTATGCCCCCCTTGAAATGCGCCCGTGCACGGGAAACGAACCCGCGACCTCGCGTACAGCAGGAGAATTCTACAGCCGCGGAGCCCCCGCGGTGGATCTGGGCATGCGCACGCGCGTAGGTTCATTATGCGCTTTAGGAAATATTATTATTATTATTATTATTATTATTATTATTATTATTATTATTATTATTATTGTTGTTGTTGTTGTTGTTGTTTAATGTTCGGATCTACTAGCTTCTGTTTCACTGCGGGTTCCACAGAAGACTATCAGGAAACATTGACCCTTGCACGTTCCTGACTCTTTCAGCAGGCATTTGCACTTTCCACAGAATTGGAAGTCTGTATAACTCATTTTCTCCATCTTGATGTATTTCAAAACGCGTTATCTTCTTTCTGTTCCGAGCTTCACCCTTTCTCTTGAGCCTTCTTTCTAGCTGCACTGCTCTCCTGTCTTCACATAGTTTCTCTCTTCTTCCGTATGTGTACTCCATCCAGAAATTGTAGGTTATTGGTGCATTGTTGATTAATTATGTAGCTGTTTATCATGTTGTTTTTTACGTTTGTGCTTCGTCAAATTTTTCTTACCCCTTAAATTTTGTTGGAGTTGCCTTAATTGCTGCCTTCTTTTGTTTTTGTTTCACTGCGTCCCAGCACTCAGACTTTAGTGTTGTTCGTTGGCACACAAATAAGTTGACCCATCGAGCGATCGATGTCGCCACGCACCGCGGTGGCTTAATTAGCGGCTATGGTATTGCTCTGCTAAGCATGAGGTCGTGGTATTGTTGGCACTCGGGGTAGCGCTTAGGCTAGGGATCCTCCATGCCATAGGGGTGACTACGTCCGGGAGTAAGAGTGAAAGATAAGGGATTTATTTTACATTATTCACATATTGAGACATGCAGTCAGATTCTAGTCAGGACACACATGTCTGCAGATATCATCATGCACACGCCTGCAGACTTCAGGGCCCGTCAGCACACCTCAAAGGTGTCTTCTTTTAAGCAGTTCTTCTTTCCTAGTTCCCTACACAAGGGAATTCGATGACCTTGCTGTGGCCAATCAGAAGGGTCGCACTGTTCACAGAACTCTGCCTCTGATATCCAAACTTCGAAGCAAGGACGAGGCAGCCTGGAAACAGGTGTTCGTGCTCCTACCACGAAAGTCGTGATGCTGGTTCCTTGCTCTCCGTGACGCTCTTGTCAGGGTCAGGAGACTGGTCTTCACGCACGACACCGCTTCCACGGAGGGCGGCGAATGTTGTCGCTTATAAGTGAGCTTCTTTGCCTGTGCATCACAGTCGTTGTTGGGCCCCGTCTCCGCGTAGGCGGGCGATGATGAATCCGCGAGGGAAGCACCCAAAGAATGCGCACTGACGACTCGCGGCGCTTGTTTCTCGTCACAGTCGGGGTCTGGCACTGCATCGGGGGAAATGTCCAAGGAATGCTCATCGCCGACGTAACAGTATCAAATCCCGGCCGCGGTGGCCGCATTTTGATGTGGGCGAAATGCTAAAACGGCCGTGTCCCATGCATTGGGGACACATTAAAGGTGCCCTGGTGATCAAAATTAATCTAGAGACTTCCACCACGGCACGGTTCATAGTCAAATCGTGGTTTTGGCACGTAAAACCTCATACTTTAATTCAATCTATCGGTTAATTGATTACGCTATTTCACGCTCCTGCATCTTTCGGGAGGCACTCGCCGTTCCAGAGACTGCGAAGTCTGTACAACGGTAATATTGTCCCTCTTTATATCTGTCGAAACGGTTTGTCTTCGTTCTGATCGGAGCCATCCTTCCCATTCAAGTTCATTCTCCCTCACTTTTTACTCTCTTTCCTTATTCCATAGTTTTGTCACATAGCTTTTTTGCCTTTTTTCTTTATTTCTCTGTGCATCAGTATATTCAGACCTCTGGATGTGCTTGAACACAAAAATAAAAGATTGATTGACTGATTCATTCATTCATATGCGCAAAGCATATGAATGAATCTGCTGCCACATCTGCCACATCTGCTGCCACATCTTCGCCAGAAACCGCCGAATTTTATAAATGGCATTTCCTTGTCGTAGGAGGCACTCTGCGAAACCAAGGGAGTCCCATATATTATTCGGCATGATGTGGACGCTAACTGTGCCGGATCAGCGCACGCGCAGAAACACCATGCGCCCAGTACGTGACTCGCTCGCATAGGTGTCGAACGATCGCTCCCGTTTTCTACGTAGGCAGCCGACGAGCGCCAAAGGGGCGTAATTTGACGCTTCGCTAGCCTAAGCTTTTTTTTTTCAGCGTGACTTGATCCGCGTGTGCGCGCGCGCGCGCACGCAGAGGTTCGTCTATTCTGTAAAACGTGCGAATTACGCACGCGCCTGCATTTCAGCGGCTATGGGCACGTTTGCCCGCGCAGTTGCCTATAGCTGCCTGCATATCTGCTCGAGACCCGCCGTGGTTGCTCAGTGGCTATGGTGTTAGGCTGCTGAGCACGAGGTCGCGGGATCGAATCCCGGCCTCGGCGGCCGCATTTCGATGGGGGCGAAATGCGAAAACACCCGTGTACTTAGATTTAGGTGCACGTTAAAGAACCCCAGGTGGTCGAAATTTCCGGAGTCCTCCACTACGGCGTGCCTCATAATCAGAAAGTGGTTCTGGCACGTAAAACCTCATAATTAAATTATTAATTAGCTGCTCGAGCTACTAGTGCGCGTGTCTGAGCCTGTATCCGGATGCGAGCATCATCGCGCTTCGGGCAGTTCGTCGTGCCTCGCATATACACCGATTTCCGGCGGCGCGGTGGCTTGTGGCTAAGGCGGTCTGCTGCTCTGGTCGAGGGTTCGGCTCCCTGTCGCGACGGCTGCGTTTCGATGCGAGAGAAATGCGAAGACGCCTATGTGAGCGTCAGTTGAGGTGCTCCTCAAAGAGGCACCAGTTGGTAAAGACTTATTTCCTTCTGTACTACGACGTCTCTCATGTACCGGATGTTGCTTTGGGGCGTCAAAACCCGTAATTCGCATATGACCTATATACCGCGAAGCGAGCATACTTCCACTTCATTACAGTCGTTTATATACGCAATTTTCAAGCCGCAGTCCCAACGTTCAAAAGATCAAGCGGCAGGCAAGAATACACGCGGTTTGATGTTGTCCGTTTGTTTTGTATTCTTACGTTAGGAAGCAGAAATTAAAATTCAATTCTGCAGCCTTACAGGTCGGAACCACGATCTGATCACGAGGCACGCCGTAGTGGGGGACACCGGATTCATTTTTACCAGCAGGGGATATTTAACGGGCACCTTAATCTAACTTAGACGAGTATTTTTTAATACGTATAAATATTCATTCGCGTGTACCCCAGAAAAATCTGTATGTCACGCGAGAAGTGTCCGCAGAACATGCGTAATTTACGAAGACATTTAATCGCTATAATAGTGTAAATGTAAATGATCGGTAGCTTTATAAGCGATAAGTAACAATTGAAAACTAAAAATGAATTGATCAAAGAGAATTTTGTTAACAAAATTGTGTCCATAACGTGAGAAGCGTGACACCTTACTCATAGGGATACATAGAGCTCCATAGAATATGGATGGGGAAGCCTATAGTAGGGGTGGGCCAACTTGACATTTGGGGTTGGGCCAACTGAAATTTGGGAAACAAAAGCAAAAGCGACAGCCGCGAGCAAAAGAATGCTTACGCATTTGTAGACAGTTCTCAGTATTTCGGCATATCTTTGGATTTCATCCCCGTCTAACGAGGCAGCTGCGCGCTCGGAAGAACACCCGCGACCTCAGCAGCGCAATGGATGCCACTAAGCTATTACTAAGGAGAAATAGCGGCCGTGGTAAGCAAGCACCGCATGGGTATCCAAATGGGTTCCATTTGAACCTCGACCTTCTCCATTGTGCAGTTCGCGAACCAGTCGACGAGGGACACACCTAAATATAAGTGTATTTCTGTCTCCAAAGTATGTACTACAGGTACGTAGTTCAGAGATACAACATACACAGATGCTGGACGTCAGCATATCTAAATACCTCGAACGAACTATTTTGGCATGTCATACGGGCCCAGTGTTGATGATTGCAGAGCCAGTCCCTATACGTTGACTTTTTCTTTTTCTTGGCTTTAGCGGAAAAAAAGAAACGCGCACACCTTTCAGAACTGCCCAATACCCGCCGCGGTGGCGCCGTGGCTCCGCTGCTGAAGTCGAGGTTGCGGTGGCCGCGTTCACATAGAGGCGGAATGCAAAAAAAGAAAAAAAAAAAAGAGGAAAACGCTCGTACAGCGTGCTTTGGGTGCACGTGATAGAACCACGAGTGGTTAAAATCAATTCGGACAGGCCTCCACTACAGCGTCCCTCGCAACACACTGTGCAGTTTTGGGACTTTCAAGCGACAGAATTTACACCGCACCGACGAGCCGACGTGGCCAGCCACGGCTCGTGATGAAATGAGGAGCAAAAAAAATCACGCGAACCATTGCTCCTGGTGCATATAGCGGGCAACATAACAGAACACACTTGCGCGGTTTAGCTGCGTGCCTTACGTCAGAGGTTTTGTTCCGTTCTTACCGAAAGATTAGGCTGATACTGCAGGACTCGTTGCGTATCGGAGGAAAATTTTACTACGAAGGTGAACTTGTCTCTGGAAGGACAGAAGAAAAGCTGTAATGAGAATTGGTTCGCAGCAAGTCGGCACGAATTGCATGTGAATTGCACGAACAGTCGGGGAGACGACAGAAAATAGGTGCAGCAACACAGCGTTCAGCTCCGCTGGCCCCCTGCCGCCATCACACCTCTGGCAACATGAATCTAAGCACCTGATACGGCTTAATCAGAGCCGAGTTATAAGACTAAAATGTTTATGCCTCTTCCTCGCGCTCACATGTGTTTTCAAAGGCGCCGCACAGCGACTCGGAACTATGATGATATATACGGGAGGGGGGGGGGGGCAGATAACTTTAGCTGAGGTACAAAACGGAGAGAGAAACATTTCTTATGATTGAAAAGCAGATCTAGACGTCGGCCTGAATCAAAGTTCTGACCTGCTACTCAGCATGGGAGAAGGAAGCCTTGAGTAACATAAATATATATATATATATATATATATATATATATATATATATATATATAGCGAGAGAGAGAGAGAGAGAGCTGTTAATGATGAGGGCGAAGATGGGGGTGATAGGGTGAACTTGAGCATTCAATACTCTTCACACTCTCAAGTCTAGTCCGCTCTGGTGCCAGAATTCGATGACAGCCTTTACAACATCGCGCCGACAAGAATGCGGCCAAAAAGTACGCCGAAGCATTCTAGGAGGATGCGACCACGTTGTTAGCTATATTGTACGTAGCAAGTCACGCTATTTTTGGTATTTTGCCTAATTGAATAAATAATCAAGCAAAATCAGGCCACTTGGCAAATATTAACGTTAGGGTCAACCTTTCAACGATACAGTCGTGCAGCGTTTTGAAATTATCCAATTGAGAAGCTGCTACCGTCCTGCCTGTTAAGTATTAATTTCTTCTGCGTCGTAAAGAAAGCCCGCCAAATATTAAAAAAAACTAAAATAAAACAAAGCACGTGCCGTACGTGCGCGGATTGCGCGCATCGAATGCAGCGCTCTCAAACGTGCATGCGTATGAACGAACACCGCATTCATCCTGGTACATGCGCTGCCCGATCTGCTTATCGTCGCTGTTACGAACCGCTGCGAGCGAAGCACATCACTGGCGTAAATTGCGCAGTCAACGCATGCGCCGTTGACCTGACGCTTTTTTAAAGCGGCAGCGCTCGTTGTCGAGCCTCAAGTGAGCGCTGATTTGTACTGTTGAACAAGAGCCAGGACGCAAGATGGCTGCACCGAGATGTAGCTTGGGATTTCCTTGCGCCGATCCGACAGCTCACCAACCGTGACACCCCGTGACGGGACTCCCTAAAGGCGCGCGCTTTAAATTGCAGTCATTATCGTTCTTGTTTTGTGAACTGCCTCAAACAAATATGAATTTAGGGTTCGATGAATGATATTTTTTTTTCTTCGAAAGGGGCAGGTCATCAGTGCAGCAAGTGTACGCCTCGAAGCGCATCATTCATTTCAGAGGAAGCGTTGGCTCGGGGGTTCCTATCTAAATACACGGGAACGGAGAAGTCGTTTTTATCGGCAACCACTGCTCCGAATTTGATGAGGTGTCTAGCATTTAAACGCAAAAGTTAAAATCAAGTTACTGTAGGAAACGCATTCCTTAATTTAAGCCATCGAGCTTTTTTTTTTTTTTTTTCACAAGAATTGTTCCAAATCGCGAAATTGAAAAAAAAGATAGCGTATGGAGTTTACAAGTCTAAATAAGCAATAAAAGCGATGTCCCAATTCTATCAACTGCACTTAATACTAGCTGTGAAGCGCACAAGATTGATGTATTACAGGCTGCTCTGGGATATGCCACTAATTTGTTAGCGGAACTTTTGCAAAACCCTCCTAAACATTGTAACAGTTTTAGGAACGCTGAAAATTCAGGTATAAATTTTTCCTCTTGAGATTGTTTAACAGATGCTGTTTATCGAACTGCCAAATCAATTTCTCGGTACAAAGTTACAGCTTTGTAAATTTCGTGCTTCAGTTTCTTTTATTTTTTACAGCTTACCGAAGTTTAGCAACTTTCGCGAACCCTTTCAACCCCTAAATCAAAATTTTCCAGGCTAGAGTCAATAGGACTTACATTTTTTAGCTACCTGAAGTAGAACACATTTCACTTAAATGGTTCCAGTGGATGTCTAAAAAAAGCATCTGTACGTTTCACATCTGTTTGAGCAAGGAAATTGGAGTTGGCGATGGAGCTAAAGGTTCCTCTTCATTAAAGCTGAAATTCGTGCTAGTTGGTTTGTCATAATCGCCAAATACCAGCGCGTAAAAAACAAAGGATGAACGTAAAGATACATATCCAGCGCCGTGTATGCGTCTTAATATTAAGCGATGTTGCATGTGCCATCGTATACAGGGTGTTTGGCGTGTCTGCTCGGCCGTTTTCACACCGATTAAAGTGGGCCAAACCCAGAGATGGTGCAAAGGCTACACGTATAGGCCGATGCCGGAGATGATGTAACGAAAAGTGGGACGATCTCAGAGACAGTTAAATCCGCGGGCCCGTGGGTCACTTGAGTCTAGTGATTTTTGTAACCGCGTTCTTGGCGCCTTGCAAGGGTAGGCACGCATTCGCTATGCTGCTAGACTCGGTGAAAAACAAGAACAGTTACATGCGTGTTATCGCGAAGACAAATGACAAAATACTACTGCGACTAAATGGTAAAGCGCGAAGTTTTTTTGTTTTCTTTCGGGAGGGGGGGGGGGGGGGCGTCGTTGGGAAGTAAACTAAAGTTTCATACATCATGCGTCTCTTTGCACAGCATTTAACTGGAACGAAAGGAAAAGTGATAAACCGGCCGTAATTTTTTGTATGTCTGAGCTATTCAGCGCTACTGCAAGCGCAGCCACGATCAGCAAAGCCCAAGAGGGTTCTCAAAGAAAGCTTCGCTTTAAAAGTTTCGGGAACAGGAACTGAATTCACAAACCTTTCCCTTCTTAAATGGTATTTTTCATTGACTGTCCGCCTTCGCTAATCATATATTTCCAACATCACGAGTGACTGACAGCTCAGTTCTAGCGTAAGAATTTTTTTTTTTTTTGCGAATAGATTGCCCCGGCTAGCCTGTACTGGCGTGTGGCGTGTTTCGCGTCCAAGCCTTGGGGTGGCACCAACATCGAAACGACGACAGCGCACCGCCGGCAGCGGTAATCTAAACGCCAGCTAAGCCTTTATTATGTAAACTTTATTTGCAACGCATCAAACCTGCACGCACAGAAAAACACTTCTATCTGAAATTATAAACTTTTCGAAGCAAATTCAGCTTAAACGCTGAAAATTTTTATAACGTGACTTCTCGAATGGTTAACTGCAAGAGAGAGAGCAGGCATTCTGGACCAGACGACCAACAGTCGCGAAAGAATTCGCGCTTGTGAAAGCTAGGCGTTTCTGCTCAAAAAGGAGGCACTGGCTCAAATCAAGTTGCAGTTTATGAATATTGTGAACGAAGTGGCGTGGACATCTTCAGCCAAAAGTGGAGGAACTTTATCAACATGCCAGCGTGTGACGGCTTTATGTGGTCGGATGTATTTCTTAATTCAGCGGCGGACAGCTTGTGTTCACCAGAAATGTGTGGCAAGAATGTACGTTGTATCTTCTTGCACATAAAAAACTATGCATGTTACGCACCAGCATATATTCTGAAACGCTATTCACGTGCTTTTTATTGCATGTAAACATCGATGATGTTATGATAAAGCTGTCTATTGGCTGCAAGTTAGTGTGATTAGCGTCGCGATTTCGCCCGGCCTATGCAGCAGCGCCAACCTTTAAAGGTAAATGTACAAGCTAATTCTGAGTCCTAAATAAGAATACATATATATATATATATATATATATATATATATATATATATATATATATATATATACCGGGCCAAAGCAAGCGGGCAGCGCAAGAGCAATAGCAGAAACAGACGACGCCGGCGTCGGTCGTCTGCTGTGCGGTAGTCTTCAAAGCGTCATTGCGCTTTCAATACACACATTTAACTTTCTAAGCTACTAGAAATTATTCAGACGTCGCCTGTCATTTCTAAATTTAGATTGTAAGTGAATAATATTCGAAACATTATCTGTTATTAGTAAGTAAAAAAATTTTCTGCACTACCGTTAGAATCCAGGCAGCGCTAGCGTCGCGTGCCACCTATGGGAATGTCACAGGCTTGGCCCCGGTGAACGGCAACGCCACCACCGTCGGCAAGGTGCCGGTTGCATGCAACCGGCAGCTTGTTACACGAGTCTCCTTTTTGATTCATTACGATGTTGGTGTTGTGTATTGTGATGTTTATGCGGGAGGTGTGCGTCATGTGGGACCGTGTCTTATGCTGTGTAAGTGTGTGCGCAACGGTCCAAGGACCACCCCGGCATCTTATGGTACCCACCGTGTGGGCGGCGCTCGAGATGCGCCTTATGCCGGGGCGAATGGTGAAGGCCGTCACCAGCCTACCACCAGGGTGTGTCGTGGGGGTGAGTGTGTTCGGTCACACGACCCACCCCGCATTGTATGGTACCCATCGTGTGGGCGGCGCTCGAGATGCGCCTCGTGAAAGTGGCCTGGGTCCAGTGCATGAACCGGCTCATTCATGGTCATCGCCATCATCAGGCAGTGAAACCATGGAGGCTCCCGGCTATGCCGTGCGCCTTTTATACACTCGCTCAGCTCACGCATTTGATGGTGTGCTCCCAGTCTGCGTGTGCCCTTGTGCTGCCGGGTTCTCGCGCTGCCTCGCTCGTTCCGCGGCTGCGCTCGCGCGCTCACGTTCGGTTGCGTGCACGTGACGGTATACTCACTTCTTCCTTCTCCTGAGCGCACGCCATTGTGTGCGAAGAACTGATTTTTGCATGTTTTCTACGCAATTACGCAGTGATTAAAAGATGAAAGCTAAATGTGCTCATCGCAACAAAATATACGTCATCATGCAAGATAACTTTAATAAAGCGAATCTTTCTATGCTTACTTTGCAGGGTTGGGGTTTGTCCATCTGCTTGATTGGTCCTTCGGCGAATAAAATGTACTTTACTGTTGCATTATCTCCAGGATCGGGGGCTGTAGTCGGCGTGCCGACCCTGAATACAGTGTCACTGCAAAGGCGGCCAGTACCGGAGACACTATATAGCGCGGGGTCACGTGAGTCATATGGTGGGGGGGTCTCCGCGTCTTGTCGTCGTTGCAGGCACGTAATCTTTATGGCAATATGATCAGTTGGTTTGCATTTATTTTACCCCTTCACGAAAGCTTCATTTCCCGGATTCCAAGGTCTGAGTTGTACCTGCGTAATTTTTAAATGCGTAAGCATTCCTCTGCTTAGCCAACGAGGAAAACCATCCGCCCGTCAGGTTAGACTATCGCTTCCAATATATACCTCCGTGCTGCCTGTTGCTGCAACGCGAGCGAAGCGGCTAGAACACAGCGCTCACGAAGCTCTAGCTCAGCACTTCGCCGCACCCTGCCCCTTTAGATATGCACCTTGCCCGTTAAGATATGGGCCCGCGCGGCGAAAACACAGCGCTCACGAAGCTATCAGCAGTCGATACTCTGTCTCCGCATCGCAGATCGCTTTCAAAATACGTTCCGCGTGGCCGTGCCATACGCAGCCGCCGCCGGAGTGCGTTTGCTCACGGTTCATAATAGTTCGACGCGGATGGATAAGGCGCTAAAGAGCGATAACGGCTTATAATGATCGGAACGTCATCAGCGCACCAGGCGCTGCCACCTGCAGTACTTTGCTTGCGTTATCAATGTACCTTGCTCCGCTGTGCGCTTCAGTTCGAGTCGCCGCAGCGCTGTCGTTTGTACTGGCCAGATTAAGTTTCATAACATTGATAATGACACCGGGCGGTGGAGTGATGAGCAAGTTGCACAATGCTTACGCATTATTACACAACTCCTGCAGGAGTTTCCGCGTAATTTTTTTTTTTTTTTTTTGTGAGCGTGTAAGCACTTGTTTGGATGCCATTCAGCGAGTTTGGCGAGTTCTTATGTAACATCTAAGGTATTGCAACAGCTGAAATGTTACACTACTATAGCGAAAATGTTGAATATCGTGTGGTTTTACGTTAACACTCACAGGTATGTGTGCTTTAGAGAAACCTAAGGGCGTGCTGTATCTGCACAAGTATTATTCCACGAATTCCTTTATTACGAAGAGCACACATGCGCTCCCTCGCACTATACATTTAATGCGATAAGCCGGTATATATATGCGAGCTTTCGTCGCCATCCATGAGGCTACGCCCTCGCACGCTTAGCATCTGCTGCCTCACGTGCTGGCCTCGCGTGAAGAACCAAGCCTGCAAAAAGGCTGCGTGCGTTCTTGAGCCTATACTGGAAAAGAACGCACTCGCTGTCGAATGGGCGCGGCAGATTGTCCCATTGTTTTCTCCCACACGCCTGCACCACAGTTTTCTATCAGCTATAAGCGACATCAAGGTCAGCTTACCTAAGCGAAGTGCTCTCTTAAAAAAAATAAAAAAATTCGACCCTTTATTGTTTGACAGTACACCAAGTGTAATATGATCGCACCTCACTGGATGTATGCCAAAAGTGCGGGAGAAGATCCCTGATTCTGCGATGTCGTTCTGGCAAGTTCACGTAGGACTCTTTCCAACCAAAATGATGAGGTTGCGAGCTTTCTCAGTCATAAAGGCTGATTAAAGGGACACTAAAGGTTACCAGAAATTCAAGTTAAAGTGGTAGAGCAATGTTCTAGAACGTCTAAGGCGTCAATATAATCGTGAACAGAGCTTTAGTAACCGAGAAATTGAGGTAAATGCATGACACGATTTGAGAACCCCCAGCGACATTCCGGTACTAGCCCGATGACGAAAGCACTCCTCATAATTTGTGTTACTAATACTCAACTACTCGTATTAAAAATATCATTTCATTCGATTATAAGACGGAAGAAAATGTTGCTTGTCTACGTCTGTTCGATTCTAAGAAAAAATAACATTTTGACGTTGCCCTTCAGTAGTATGGGTGGTCGAAAGGTTTCGTTTTCGCTCGACACTGCACGCTCGACTCTGCGCCGCGCACGCTTTGGAGTTTCAATAGTTTCGTTATCGCGTCGTGCTGTGCAGGTTCTGCTGGCTCGCGAAACTTTCATTTGGAACAAGCAGCGAGAATGTCACGTCCATGTGATGTCGTGGGAAGCCCTCGTTGCTTTCCCGCTCCGGAGAGCCGGTGTCGAGGCCGCCGTCGTAGTACGCAACGACGCCGGCAGCGCGAGCCCTCAGCAGCAGGTCGCGCTCGTCAGTGCTCAAATCGCTGAAGTTGAGCGCAGCATCGCGAGTCAATCTGTCGTTGTCAGGGTCCATTGCGACGAGCGTCGAAGTTTGCGTCATAGAATGAAGTACCAGCTCATGGTCGCGCGTTTCTCCTTCCGCTAGCCACCATAGTCCCATTTTCGCCCTGCTGTCGGCTCTGTCTTGGCTCTGTTTCTGGCCGCGCGTTTGCGTTTTGCGCAGAAAAGCCGTAGCGCCGTCTGCGGACGCCGTTCTACTCACCGATGGCGCAACGTCACTATGAGACCATGATGTCAGTACTCCTCGATCGGAGGGCGGGTGATTTGAACTGCGCTAGAGGTACGCGGACGCTTCAGAACGCATTTTCTCTTAAAATAAGTCTCTCCTTGGCACGAAACAAGCGTTTCGAGGCTTTTGGGATGGTATTTCAACAGTCCACGTTGACTTAATAGTAACCTTTAGTGTCCCTTTAATGTATTTAAGTTAGCGTTCCTGCATAAACGGCTGCAGATATAGCAAATTATTCGTGGGGATGTTGGGGCCGACCGTTGTGACTAAGTAATTTTGTGAGCGCTCATTTGGCTATATCATCATCATCATCATCACATCATCATCATCATCATCATCGTCATCATCATCAGCAGCAGCAGCATCATCATCATCATCAGCAGCAGCAGCAGCAGCAGCCTGATTACGCCCACTGCAGGGCAAAGGCCTCTCCCATACTTCTCCAACTACCCCGGTCATGTGCTAATTGTGGCCATGTTGTCCTTGCAGACTTAATCTCATCCGCCCACGTAACTTTCTGCCGCCCCCTGCAACGCTTCCCTTCTTGGCTATATACTGCGGACATTTTGCCGAGAAAAGATAGACAAGTGGCAAAACTATGGGAGGCAGCTCAGATGAAACTGTTGCTATAAGGCCGACACCTGATGCCTATGCCGTGCACTGACTCATGGCACAACCACGCTTCCGCGCTTAGGCGTTATATTCAGCGAATCACGCAGAGACGCGGACAATATTTTAAGCGCGCATCCTTCGAACTACTACCATTTATTTTTCAATTCCTTTTCGGTTATCTATTGTTATCTTGTTTTTTCCCCGTATAAGGTCGGATCCCGTATCTCATGCCAAGCGATGCGCTTGTCGAATTTGCTAATTAGGGGGACGAACTTTGTGGCTACGACACACAACTTGACACTAAGTATATACTATTGCATGAAATGCTGGTTGCCTTGAGCATTTGTACTCAAAAACTGTCGATAGTACCGGCTTAACATTGCTAATGGGCCTCGTTGTATGGAATGATTTTTTTTTTTTTTGCCGGTTTTGATGTCCAAGAAAAGCAACCACAAACGCCTTTTTTTTATTTCCTCGCATCTCTATACTACTAACCTATTACTACGTGAACAAACTGGACCTTCTAATGGCAGTGGGTAAAAGCTGTGAACTGCAGTGTGTCGAACCCCTAATTGCGGGAAGAAGGTAGACATTCGCAGTGATTTAGGACACGTTCTGAACCTCTGACCAGTGTTGGTGCCTGCCGACGGATGAACTTCGCGGGCGCTCACTTTAACCCTCAAATCAATAAATAATGTAAATACTTATTATCTGTTTATGAATCACTCAATAAATAAATAAAATGTACTGCGCGCTCTCTTGGGGCCACCCAGGAGGTCGTAAAAATACGAAACAACAACAACAAAAAAAATGCACCGAAGCATTGAGAAAACAAACAAATCACATTCCAACCGTAAAAGTGTAACATAAGTAACTAATGCATTCTAAAGAATCAGTACCGCTTAGCAGTGGCAATAGTAGAGTGTTCTATTCGCCCATTGTGCAGGGGTAAAAGAAAATTTGAAAAAGTTACTATAATTTTTGCTTGCGTGGTAAGGAGTTAAACATTCCGATTGATGTTTTCTGGTTTGCCGTGTAGCTATATGTAGCCGTATTGGTCCTGGTGCGCCGCTCTTTTTTCTTTTATGGGAAGAGAAATAAATTTAAGTTTTTTTTTTAATTTTCTGTCGAAGTTGCAATGTCTGGTGTCATGTGGTTGCATGAGACTTGTGAGTTGCACGTTATACATGATGTCGCTTGCGCCCGGCATTTGGTGCATTGTAAGATTTTTTTAAAGGCCGACGGAAATTAAAGTTCACTTTGGCTAAACTGGCCGTCAGTGAGTGGTACTATTTGCATACCACTGAACCAATCTTGGCAATGTTGCACGGCTGGTAATTGTCTTACACTGTTTTTAACCGCCTTTAAATAAGACCGAAGCGGATGATGCGTAATATGGCCTCCGGGATATTAAGCACGCGCCACGAGCGTCGCCAAATCTCGGAGGTTATGTCGAGATGTCGTGCCTGTTTTCAAAGTTCCATGTTCTGCGTCATTTTCGGCGAGTAATTTTTTTTTTTCAGTTTCAGTACCAATAATGCTTATTTTTACGTACTTCAACCCGGTCTTTCAACCTTATAATTTTACGCAGCTCTATAGCAACAGTATCTGAGATTAGCCTTTTTACGCCGTCGAAAATTTTGATGCATTTGGCTCTTTAAGGTTGCCGCGACGCCATTAAACCTTCAACATCAGTAAATAAATGAAGAAAAAAGAAAACGCATGAGACAAGAGAAGCAGCTGCCTACATCTACAAAATTGAATAACAAGTTGGTCATACTCACGTTCCTTTTCCGGGCATAGACTGGAAAAAAAAAAATATACACGGGGCTACATTATGTTCATGTCTACCTTGTTATCTTTCTTTTTGTTCAGCGGTATTGGACCAAGCGGCACAGCAAATAACGTGTTTTTCTTACCGCTGGCTACAATTTGGAAGATGATTAAGAACTACATTAGAGGAAGCTTTAGCTACGTGTAAAATACGTGTAAAAGGAGAATTCGTTTTTCTCGGCAACCACTGCACCAAATTTGACGAGATTCCTTGCATTTAAAAGAAAAGCTTAAAATATTGTGACCGTTGGTTTCGAATTTTTGATTTAGGTCGTCATTTTTTTATTAAATATTGTCAAAAATCGCAAATTTTCGAAAAGCGAAACTATCAAGTTTACAACTCCGTAACTCAGCAATGAAATAAGATATCATAATTATTTGAATTGAATCTAATAGTACATCTAAAGCGGACAAAATTGATATGTTACACATGAATATAGAAAAATATGTAGTAATTTGGAAATACAGCTTTTGCAGAACCCTTGTACACAATGTAACGAGTTCACCTAAAATATAAATTGACTTATCGAATTTGTCCGCTTTGAATGATCTAGCGGATGCCCTTTACAGAACCGCGAGATCTGTTTTTGATGCAGATATATTAATTCGTAAACTTCGTGCTTCTATATTTTTCGAACTTTAGAATTTTTGAAAATTATTTTAACAAAATTGAGGCCCTAAATAAAAATTCCGCTTCCGGCAGTCACTAGAATTTACCTCTGTCTCTCAAATGCAACACATCTCATTAAAATCGGTCCAGGGGCTATCTCAGAAGAATGTTATTGCGTTTTACATGTATTTGAATAGGCCGCGTCGGAGTTGGGCCCGAGCTAAAGCTTCCTCTTAAAGCTAGACTTACTTGATAGATTAGTGCATTACTTCTTCACTTGCAAAAAAAAAAAAAAGAAAAAATTCTAGGAGCAGCAAATTAAGTTCTAAATAATAATTATATTTAATACGACATATAAGCGCAGTGACACTCCGGTGGCAAGAGGAAATGGGATGATCCTAAGGAAAGGTGGCCCGATAATATTGAGCATATTAACATTAAGATAATTAAGGATGCACGGAGGGGGTAATAAATAGGACGAAATTGAATAAGATAATTCAAAACAGTGAAGCCACGCAGGTATGTGACATAGAGACACTATCACCGGGAAAGTCAAACTGTTTTAATAAATAATACTTCTGCATTATCAAAGCGGTCCTTCTTGCATCGAGGTATGGAATCTCGTTAAGGAGTCCATGGAGAAAGACGAAAGACGGGCGCCAACGACTCTCCAAAGTTTCCGCACAATCTCGCCGTGACGTCATAGATTTTGATAGCGTCTGATTGGTGTTATCGTTAATTAAAGAAGGGGAACACAGTATACTCAAAGGAACCAAATGCTTAAAGGGGTTGGGATCCCAAATTTTGAGGCTATAAAAAGTCTGTTGTAGGCTGCTTCCATATGCAAGGACACACCCACAACGAGGTATTGGACGCTGCAAACATTTCAAAATAATTTTAATTCAGCTCCAAAAAGTCATTAAAAGCTCCTTCTCGTGGTCAAGACCCATCGCTAGCGCGGCAGTTATGACGTCACAGCGGAGGAACGAAAATATTGACGTCATAGCACACTAGCACAAAAACATGACGTATGATGAGCAGCGATGAAATGCAGATTACGGAGCCTGCTGAGCCGAGCGACCGAGCATAGCCTACACCATGACCGAGCTACAGGCATATAGAAATCCTTTCTTAATGCAAAGAAGGGGTAAGGCGTGCAGACACGGACACAGGAGGAGAGAAGTGGACAACACGAACGCTGCACGGCGGCCCGCGAACGGCAAACTGCATGCGGCGAGTTGCCGTGCCGGTAATGTGGACGGGCCTTTACACGTTGAGTGTAAAACTAACCGGCCAACTCCGAAAGGGACCAGGATATGCGGCGTTCGTGTTGTCCGCTTCTCTCCTCCTGTGTCCGTGTCTGAACGACTTATACCTTCTTTTCATTATGAATCCTAACCAACTAGCTCAGCTTCCTGTCATTCTAAATATCCTTTCTCTATGCTACAGGCTTCTAGAACACTGTAACCGAGCTAACCCTGGCCCCTGGATAACCGAGACATGCACAGCGCTGTCGCGGAGAGCAGTTGACGTAGCATCGGCAGATGCTACGTCAACTGCTCTCCGCGTCGCATAGTTCGGCAGCTCGGAGCAGTCTCTCGTTCGCTTGGCCTCTCTCAATGTGAAGGCCCGTCCACGTTACCGGCACGAAAACTCGCCGTTTGCCGTTAGCGGGCCCCCGTGCGACGGCGGTTTTGTTCGCGAACGGCGAGATTTCCTTGCCGTAGAGAGGACAGGCCCGGGACCTATTTGTACGGCAGCCGTACGGCGAAGCGGCCAATCAGCGACCGAGGAGTGGTTACTCTGGCACCGACGGCAGCCTCACCGCCTCTGATCGTTCGGCGCCGCCGATATCGTCGCTAGGCCTTTTCCGGTTCACTTCAAAGCTAAAGCTTACGGCGCTTCGGAATGAATCACCGACTCTCACAAGCCGCAATATTTTCTCACCGTTGTTGTCGCTCTTCGCGACAATTATAATAATCGCGACATGCACTTCGAATCGCCAGTTGTTTACCTCTGCTGGCAGAGCACGCGCATGCGTGAGCAGACGACGCAGCATAGTTCTACGTCACACTCTTTTGTGACCCACGTGACCAATCCGTGTTGCGTTTCCTCTCCTATGACGTCATAGCATCACCCGGAGCCCGGAGACCGAAAGCGCTCGGTATAATAATGCTATCATTAAATTATTTATCGGGTATATATGAATCCCTCGGTGTGTATCGTGCTTCCTGAAGCAGTACGCAACGCTTGAATTGAAGAACGCATGAACGAAAATTTTCATGTCTCCACCCCTTTAACCCAGCAGGTTTAAAGAACTTATATTCAGTGGCAATGTCGGCTCAAACATGAGAATATACTCTCAAATCCGCGACGTTACATTAACGCGCAACGGCGCTAATCAACTTTTTCCCATTAAATAATATAATCAAGAATTGAAAATAATGTTTAGAAAGAATACCAGTCTAAACCCATTCAGTGTTGTTTTTTTGGTATTCTTTATTATATGTAGATAGAATATGCGCGTTACCTTCTCCTTAAACAAAATATTTGTTTCTTAGCTGCAGTAATGGAGGGTTATACTGACACACCACTACTGACAAACCGCAGATTGGATAGCAGCGTCAAAAATGTCAGTCTAAACAAAAACGAACTTGCGACATTTCGCTATTGACCGCAGAAGAAAATTCAGCAGATTCATTATAGCAGAACAATGTCAGCTACAAACCACCAGTCATTGGTTCGTGTCACTAACTGCACGAGATATTTCCCGGTCAACGGCACAGGGCACCGATGACACGGGCAGCGTTAGCACAGCTTGAACGTACCTTGTCCACGGCGAGGCTGCTGAGTCTCACGTCGTACTTCGTCTCCCTTCGAACGACAGTCGCAGGGG
Organism: Dermacentor andersoni; assembly: GCF_023375885.2. Taxonomy (NCBI): domain Eukaryota; kingdom Metazoa; phylum Arthropoda; class Arachnida; order Ixodida; family Ixodidae; genus Dermacentor; species Dermacentor andersoni. The sequence continues at coordinate 309,519,426 of NC_092814.1, forward strand.
GGCAACGTGGAACAAAGAGGTGAAACTGTGTCAATCCTTTTAACCGAGCAACAAACACATTACATCATGACGATGCGCGCCATGCCTCCGCCGCACGGTGGTTCAGTGGATACGACGTTCTACTGCCCAGCACGAGGTCGCGCGGGTTCGACTCCCCAGCCGCGGCGGCCGCATTCCGATGGGGCCATAATGTAAACACTCTTTTCACGGAATCTCGGGTGGACGAAGTTGATCCGGAGCCCCCAAAAACGGCGTCCCTCCTGTGGCGTGCGCGTTGCTTTATGACATTGAAACCCACGATTTGGTTTGATGCCCCTGTACGGTTTAAAACGTGGGCAAGATGGCTTCGCATGAAGTTTTCCACTGCAGCGCTTCCTTAAACACGGGGCGTCCGCTTCGCAATCTCTGACTTCCCAGAGGCTCAACGAAAGGGAAGGGACGGGGAGGTGGGGGGAGGGGAAGAGGGTGCATGTGCGTGCATGTGTGTGCGCGTGTTTATGTCCGATCAAATGTTTCAGATATAACGTGGAGTTTAAGATAAAACTTCTCCACAACCGGCTCCGCTGGGATTTGAACACATGCCAGTGAAGCAATATACATTTCAGAGACGAGAGCCCTAGTCCCGCGATCTATCACGCAATGATGGTGGACTCTGAGCGCAGTTGCAACTGTGCGCGTATCTCTGAGTCCATAAGGAGCCACTCTTTACTGGACGTGGAATACGGTATGTGCGTCGCATAGAAATTGTTCTTGACACGACGACCACTCAACGTCAATGCCAACCGCAACGTCACAACGACAATGCCCGCGTAGTTTGCATAGTAGCTCGCAGTATTCACAGGTGCCAAGTGCCTATATATTAGTACTGAAAATGTACAGAGAAAATGAAATCGCTCAAATCTTCTATGTGGCAGTGCGTCATTTCACTCGTGCTATCAGTTGTATAAGTTTTAGAAAGCTACAGGCGGGTCGCCCGAACGAGTGATCGTGTTAAAAGCCAGAAGCATTTAGCAGAGCAACTGTCCACTCACTTGCGGCCTAAATATTGATATACACAATAATGGAACGCGAAAAATTGTGCAAAGAGACTTCGAATTTGAAGGTCACCTGAAATACCACGTTACACTCACGTCAAGCATGTAAGTGCGTGGACGTTGTCTCCTACTGGGCTGTGAAAAACAAAGAAATGTGACTGTCAAATAAAACAAACAAAAATAAGCAACATGTATTATGAACATCCGAATAAAATATATTTAAATTGTAAAAAATGTTCAACCACCGCGAACCAAAAAAAAAAAGTGCGGCAGACCGAGCGATTTGGAATCCATATACAGCGAAGCCTTACGTGAGTGAGTGAAAACATGAGTTTGCGTTCATTGAATGTCCGCACAAAGGGACACAGAAGAATTTATTCAGGCATTGTATAGATGCTAATGCAATGCCTCTTCCGTAAATGCACCTCAAGTGGCGGAACCACGCTATCTGCGACTGGCAAATAAAAAGATATCTTCGAATTAAGAAAAGAATTAAAAAATAAAATAAATGAGGTGGTATATCGCGCTAACGATACAAGAATTTTCCCTCAATGCTTATTTAGACACAATAGGAGAAGGACTCGTTGACCTATACTGATCGTTCGGATTTGAAATACAATTCCACCGCGCCTGTGAGAGATGGCCGTAGTAGAGAGACTTTCCGACTATGGGTTTTTCCACCCAAATTTCAGCGGATATACGTTCTTGCGCTCCGCGTTCGTCGAAATGCGCTCTCAGCGGCCCGGATTCGAACATTTTCGCACTTGCATGATGCCACTGAATCGCACTGAAACTGAAACTTGACTCGCGATCTGTGCTCAGAGGTCGAACGCAATGGCCATCGAGTCGCCCAATAGCGGGTGCGAGAAACTTTGACGAAGGAAGAACCATTTTATCCTTAGAGATCGGAGCGTTTGCAGCGATTCTAGGGAGCAGCCATCTTTTTCCGGGGACTGCGGGTACTGGCAGAGAGAACGAAAGAGCAACCGCCATAACGCTTGCTGCCCAGTGGTTGGTGACTTTGTCGCCGACTGCACCGTAATCGAACCGCGACCCCTTGCGCAGGCTTCGCTGACATCAGGCAGCGGAGGGCTGAGCTTAAGGGCGCTAGGTCTAAACGGGCGTGTGGAGAGCATTAGACTTCCGGTCTACAGAGCACCTGGCCACCAAAACAACAGTTCGCTAGGTTCTCGTGATAGCTCACTGCTATAACGGAGCGCCGAGAAGCTGGCACACAGGACGAGAGTTCCGTACTCACTGGCAGGCCACGCGGCAGCGGGTCAGGCACAGCTGGTAGGCGCCCAGGTTCTCAACTTTTCTCGTACATATGTCTGTCGTAGAAGGAAGGTTTGAATAGTGTGAACAGCTGCGGTTATCTTAGTTAACGTGCGCAAGAACCCCACAAACGCCATCCCGAAGCAGAGGCTAGAGAAAAAAAAAAGGGGGGGGGGACGAGGAAAGAGCACTCGTTATCGCGTCAATAAAGGTAGTATACGGGAATATTGCGTGGGGGAAGAAAAAAAAAGTACACCTATACCCCGACACCGCGTAAGAGCACGAACACTACGGAAACGGTACTGAAACTCGGTGCCCGGGAAAACAAAGATCAGCACAGCCGTGGGCATTTTTCCTTTTGGAATCGGTAGACCTAACCAACAAGAGTCATTAAGAGGAAGCTTTAGCTCGGGTGCTCCTATCTAAATACATGTAAAAGCAGAATTCGTTTTTCTCGGCAACCACTGCACCAAATTTGACGAGGTTTGTTGCATTTAAAAGAAAAACTTAAAATCTAGTGACTGTTCGTTTCGAATTTTTAAGTTAGGTCGTCAATTTTTTATTAAAAATTGGCAAAAATCGAAAATTTTCAAAAACGAAACTATCAAGTTTACAACTCTGTAACTCAACTACTAAAAATGATAATACAATTCTGTGAATTGCATCTAGTAGTACATCTAAAGCGGACAAAATTGATATGTTACACATGAATATAAAAAAATTTAATCACAGGGAAATACAACTTTTGCAAAACCGTTGTAACCAACGTAACAAATTCACGTAAGATGTAAAATGACATATTGAATTTGTCCGCTTTGAATGATCTAATGGATGCCGTTTACAGAACCGCGATATTAGTTCTTGATGCAGAGCTATGAATTTGTGAACTTCGTGCTTCCATTTTTTTCAAACGGTCAAATATTTGAAAATCGATTTAAGAAAATTCAAGCCCTAAATCGAAATTCCGCTTCCAACAGTCACTAGAATTTAACTTTCTCTTTCAAATGCCACAAATTTCATCAAAATCAGTCCAGGGGTTATCTCATAAAAACGTTTTTGCGTTTTACATGTATTTGAATAGGCCGCGTCGGAGTTGGGCCCGAGCTAAAGCTTCCTCTTAAGCCAGCTACTCATAGTAACGGTGGGCTAAGGTTAAAAATACAATCAGCCCATTGTGGTGTCTTCAAAGAGCTGGGCGTGTAATGGTGATTTCCGTGGCGCTTCACTGCAGCTGTGTCTTACAACGTAATTAATTATTTAATAATTAATTTATACAATGAGACACCGCAAGGCACTGTTTTAGCTCAGAAGCTTGTAAAATGTGCAATTCTATGTATCAGTACCACTGACATGGCGTTACACAAATGCCATATAGCAGATTAAAAAACTTATACAAAGGCGAAAGGTACAGTAAAAGCCACAACATAAATTGCAAAATTAGGTGCTAAGAAAGTTTTCGATGGATTCAACTTTAGATTTAAATTTACCTTTAGATAAACTTGAAAGTTGATGAATATTTAAACTAATTAATTTAGTACACACGATGAAATAGCGGAATTGGAGCCCGTTGTTGCAGAAAGCACAAAGGAATCCTGTTGAAAATTTAGCGCTAACACCGCTTACACTAGCACCAGTGGCGATATATCATTCATATACACGCATATGAATCCATTGGTGCCCAGTTTATTTATTCACAAAAGACCTTCCTCGTATGACACTGGACAACGCCAGGCGGAACAACCTCATACTTTGAGGACCAATGTCTCAATAGTGGTTCCAGTCTCAGGTTGTCTCCTAAGTAGACATGCCGGGGTACTGATTGGCTTCAATTATGCAACTGCAACCTGTGCCACAAAAAAGTAAAGGTTTTATTAGGAAGAAAAAAAAAGAAAGAGAACTATTTCCGCTGTGCTGTCCTTAAAAAATTGGCTATTCCCATTTCAAGCTGATGGTAGAGTAAAGGCCTTTCGAGAGGGATGCATGCTAAAGGTTAGTTAGTGAACATGGGCAAGTAGGGCGGCCATCTTTCGTACCGAACGGGGCAGACCCAAATAAATAAAGGACCACTCGGTCTCATTTCTTCAGCCGAGCCTATTATTTCGTGAACCGTAGTAAACAGTACTTTTGATGGTGCAAAGGACTGGCAAATGTGCAGGCCAGTCGGCTGACCGGTGATCGTGTTTGCAAGGATCCCTCGGCAAACACACATCTGGAGAAAAATGTATACCGGAGACCACCTTCAAGGGGCCCCCGCGTTTGTGGTGTTCCTCTTCACCGTGCCTATATACGTACCCTCGTCCGCAGCCCATCTCCTACGCAACGAAAATTGGTGCGTCGCGTCGGGCAATACGGCTTAAAGGCAAAAACTAGCATGATAGTTTGCGTCTGCTCTTTATGTGGTTCTGCTGGACTAAGTTATGTAATGCTCGTGGCAACAACTTTCAACCAAGAGGTCAGATATCTCACGTGGTCCGAGTCGGTGTGCCTGCTTCCTCGACGCATTGACGGCTACTGCAAAGGTCGCTATTCCTCCAATGTAGTATTAATGCGACAAGACCCGCTTGATCAACGGAATAATGGAAGGGGTTGCGGGATCCTGCCAGCTTTGCGTTAAGACAATCGATACAATTGTTGGTGACTAAATATCTGATAGTCTCACGAAAAGCTTCGCAGGAGAGCTTTCTAAGAATAAAATCGTTGGAGAATCGCTATCGCTCAGTCGCTTGGGAGGTGGCTTCCCAACGCTAATTAGTCAAGGGTCTCTAATTGTCGACGTTATACTATAATAGCTCGAACTAACATATTTAAGTGTCACGTCGCGAACACGGGTGAGACAGGGGGCATCTTGTTGGAAGATGCATTCAGCAACTGGAGCAAACATTTTTTTATAATGTGCCAATTGCATAATGAATAACTGCGGTTAATTGTGAAATTTTCCGGATATTTCCCTAAGGAATCGAGTGTTGAATGAAACATTGTGGAGCGCGTTCTTTCTCCGGAACTCTGAAGAAAGCTAGCAACATGCGAAAAACTTATGCTACTGACTGCCTCCGCGCATGAAATTAAGGCGCTCTCAAGCAAGGTTTCAACGATCAAGGCCCGCAGGCTGGCTACAAAGAAGCGATTTAAAGAGTTTCAACCATCCGCAGTGGATTAGCGGCGGCTATGGTGCTTCGCTGCTAAGCACGAGGTCGCGGGATCAAATCACGGCCGCGGCGGCCGCATTTCGAAAGGGGCTAAATGCACAAACCTGGGGTCCTCCACTACGGCGTGCCTCATAGTGAGATAGTGGTTGTGGCACGTAATACCTTAGAATTAAATTTTGATTGATAAAGTTTCGATAAGTTTTGGCCTCCAGCTTATCGCTTGCCATTTCCGACTGCAGATGGCAAGCGATAAGCTGGATATGTAGTGGCTGACGTAGGCTATCTGGCTGGTTTTAGCAGGACCGGTCGTTTGTTGAAACTGGCCTATGCAAACCTTATTACGCCCGATAAATTTTTTGAGCGCACAAATACAGGAAGCCTTTTGTTAAAGATAACCGCCTCTTGTTGACCCGCTCATTTCGTTCTTGATATGCTGCGGCTATCACGACTGACCGGCTCCTGTTCTTATACAAACCGCTCTAACGGACGATACAAACGAAAAGCTTCGTCAACATGGCCCTAGGTGCGCAAGTGCTTAGTGATGTCATCCTTTTCTATTTCGCGAGATTTCTACAGCAATAAAAAAATAAAGCAGGGGGAGGTGGGATTCAGTGAGTTATAGAATCATGAACTCCAAAAGTGCACTCATCGAGAGTTCATCAACGCGCTCTACACACTTCTGATTGACGCTTGGGTCCTGTTATGCAGAGCTTTGTTTTAGACTATATACATTTTTGTTAATCGAAAGTCTATGAGCGTATAGGGAAGGTGGCGCTTTTACACAGGGTTTCCTACAGGCACGCCAGATGTACGTTTGCCACGAATAACGTAAGTTTGAGAAGTATAAATAAAAACAAATGTTAACGAACTTTTTTATTAGAACCTCGGGGGCAGTTTATATAACACATTTGGAGGCAGTCTCACTTCAGTGCTTTATTCCAACCTCACTTTTTTTTTTTAATCTTGAAGATCGCACCTGACTCGATATATGCATAATCAAAATTCAATGGTCAATCCAGTGGCAGCAACGAAACCGAGCGTGCCGGGAGCCTAGCAAAGGCATCTCCGATATCAGATCAGACGGAAACGCGCCGTGGCGGCGAGTCGAGGCCAGTCGGGGCAGATACTGATACGGCATGTTTTTCTTGTCAAGCAGCTGCCGCGACGTGCCGTAGCTGTATCTGCCGCCACATTCCATCATTTAAACTTCCCCACATACTGCGGCGTTACAGGACGTATTCCATCTGATCTGGTATAGCGGAGATGCCTTTTCTATGCTTCCGGCCCGCCCGGCTTCGATAGTGCCTGGAATCAGCGTGAAAAGTCGATTATATATAAATAACCTCAGGTTAGGTGCGATTATCATCATTAAAAAAAATGAGGGTGAAACATTACCGCCTCTGAATATTCTATATTATTCCTCGGGTAAATTTTCTTCTCACGTTTTCTTTTCTTCCGTCTTTTTTTTTTTCTTCTTTCTTTTACGTGTTATATATCTACCAGACTACCTATTCACACAATTGTTTAATTTTTTTGACGCGTTAAGCGGTATTTTCCCGCTCCTTATTATATGTATAACTGATTAGGTACGTGTGTTTAAATGTTCGTTTTTTAAAATCTCTTTTTATGGTTTTGAATATGACGTGCGTTAATTATCATGTAGAAAGATTTACATTTATATTCCTAAACTCAGCGTCTAACTATATTATATTACCGTCCTTGGTATATCGTTGCTTCTTTCTTGTTTTCGCTTCTTTCCGTTAACTATATTGACTAAATGTTGTTTAACCACGCTTTATGCTTAACCCCCTCCTCCCCGCCAACCTTCCCCTTGTGTACTGACATTTATGATGATATACTATATTGCCCAACTCCTATGCTCTCGAAAGAGAGTAGCAGTATCGCAAACAGAAAGAAAAATAGCTAAACTGTCCCACAGTTCTAATACAACAATTAATTAACGAATTTTTGGTCAATATCCCTCTTAAATTCATATTATTACCGCAAAGTATGTCCGCGCCTTGTTATACAACTCCTCTCCAAAAAAGGCACACTCGCTACACTCATAGCCGTTTTATAAAAATCTGTATAATCTTTAAAAAAAAGCACCATGTACATGTATATCTTATTGCATAAGTAGACGCGACTAATTAGCTAACGATACGCATAGCAAATAAAAGAAGAAAAAAAGAATACACCAACAAAGAAATAATCCGAGTTGCTGAACACAACTTCCAGCAATATGTTTTCGCCCTCGTCCGTCCAAAATGTGCGCTTCATTCGAAACTTTATATAATTCAATTCAATTCAGAGACCAGCCAGCATGAGAGAAAAACACATGTTGAACTCGGTAGCAAACCCCCTGCACCACAAGTCGCCAAGTATACTCGGCCGTTCGACGCAGAATCAACAGCAAGACCAGATTATCACGCTTTGCGTCGTTCACTTTGTTCCGTCTGTGGACCCGAGGACCAGCGACCACCGTTTCGAACGCGCACCCTAATGTGTGCAAGAGCAGCAGCTAATATCTACACAAGACTCGAGGATATGGGGAGAATGGCTGCTCGCATGTCGGCGTGTTTATGAATGCGCGATAATTATGCGCAAACTATATGTGCGCCGAATAGGAGAGCTCTGTCGGAGCGAATTTCGGCCACACTACACAAATAAACCTGCCGACCTCTCAGCCCCGCAGCCACTGCAATTACTGCCGTCACCAGCACACAACATCGCCATTTATCGTTATAATAATTTATTAAACCGCAGATCAGGATGTTAATTTTGTCACGGGGGTCTCCAGTTAGGGCGACTAATATAAGGCACTACAAAAAATGTTCAAAAAAGCAAGCACGAACGGACTAAGACGAGGCAAGAATACAGGACCACCGCTTGAGCAGTTTAAACTGAAAAAAAAAAGAGTTTTACTCAACTATACTTTGGCTTAACGCGTCACAGCATAGCGCTAAAACCCATACCACGATTTAACAAAAAGCCATTATGAGAACAATATTGTTTGAATTGCACTTCCAAAACAAAATAAAAATAATTAGAATAAAATGAAATATAACTTAACGTTGATTCGGCTATGGGCGACACGAAGTAGCACATTCGCAAACTTCAGCCGTTGAACTATTCGCTGGTATTTAAACTGGTCTGGATGAACGAATTGTTGCGCTGAAACAAAAGCTGACAGCTGCATCACAGCAATCAAAAGTCGTACACGCGCAATTATACTTTTTCCCATTCTTTACGCTCGAGCATTGGCCACCGACCGTGACGGGTAACTCAGAAAAAAAAAAAAAAAAAAAAAGCTGACACGAGCGAGAAATCGGCTTCGATCGACGCTGCACATATGCCCATGTAATGTACGCGGCTGTTTACCGTCTCTGATGATATCGCAGACTATGCCTCCGAAAGTGGCCGCGAACTCGTGGTGGGTGCGGACACACTGGCAGTGCTTCATCTCCAGGTTCATTTCGCAGTCCTGGACGCATATCTGGTGAGGCGGGAGAAAAAAAAAAGAAAGAAGAAGAGGAGCACAGGCAGAGGCGGGCGAGGAGGAAGCGTCAAGCGCGCAAAATGGTCTCCGTCAGTACGCACTATAGGCGCACGAGGTTAAGTTATACTATAGCGTGAACCAAAGTTTCTAGATGTAGCACGAACACTGGCTAAAATTTGTCATTGCTCGTAAGTGATGCTCTATGCGTACATACACAGTTCAATAACGTTACCAACGCCTTAGGCAGTTGTTATCAGTTCTGGGCTCTCAACACTGGTTTCCATGGGCCTGTGAACTGCGTGACGGGCGAGCGCTATGGTGTCGTAGGAGGAACGATGTGCCAGACTTCATACAGGAAGTACAGGCACGATAAATGCCAAGAACGAAGCGTCATTTGCTAGTTACGGTTAGTTATAGATTTGCGGTTATAGGCTCACCTCGTTGTTGGCTTGCCCCGTAGTATATGGGTTATGACATTTAAGTTTTCTGGAATTTAAAAAATAAGAACGCCTGTTGCAGATGTCATAATTCTAGTCCTTCAGCTGAATTATTCAGACAGGCGGACTTACTTTCACGAGAAATCGAAACACTTATTCAACTAATTAAATGAATTGACTAATGAACTTCTTAGAGGATTATTTTACGGAACATATTGCAATTTACTAATTGTAACCGATGAGATTACAAGGCGCATTCACTTGCAATGAACTTCCAGAATGATACCAGTTTGGAGATGTGCACTATCAAACTCTCCATAAAGATGCACTGTTTTTCCACTTACCTTAAAAAAAGAAAAAAAAAGAAAAAAAAAACGCTCTTTCATGCATTGAACCACAAAAGTAAGTGGAATGCCCATGTATTTCGTCCCGCGCTTTTTGGGAAATAATATCTGGAAACTGGTGTCATCCTGGAGATTCAAGTGGATACGTCTTGCAAACTCACCGGCTAGAATTCGCAAATTGCAGTATGCGTGGTAAAGTGATTAATTAAGAAAATAATCAGTACATTTTTGCGGTTTAGTTGAATATGTGCTTCCATTTATCGTTCTTGTAATGTCCGCCTCTTCGAATAGTCCAACTCAAGGACAAGAATTATGCTACCTGCCGCAGGCGATCATTTAAAATTTCGGAAAACTCAGAAATGATCACGTGACGCGTGATCATTTGATCGTGATGAGAAATCGATCGTGATCGATGCTTGATCAGAAATGATCGCGTCGTCACGTGACGACGCGATGGACCGCGAAGGAGGTTGCGGCTTCAGCATGCATTGCCACGCAGCTCGGCTTCCCTTAGTAGTTCGGCTCGCACTGCATCGCCCATGTAAAACTGCAAACACGCGTCACTCCTTATTCCGGCTGGCATTGCTCTCTCGCGTGTCGACGCGCCACTGGCGGGCAAAAAAGGAACCGGCAGCGTAGTATGAGCGCGCTGCATTTGTGCTGAGCCATTTGTCGGCGTATACGATGTTGTATATACTCCGCCGACCTCTCGAGACGCTCAGAAGCGACGGGGCTTGAGAGTGAAAACCGCGTTTAGAGAGGATCTCGTAAGCACACTCGAGTCTCGGCACCAGCCGCTTAGACGTACTCTGTGTGTACGGTACGCAATAACTATAGCCAGTATTCGCACTGCGCAATTATTTTTCTGAACTGAATGACTCCGTCTTCGCAACCTAAATCTTAAACTCATTTTTGTTGCGGCAGCGCTAGTTTCATGATGCACAGCTTTTCATTCCGCAGTCTCTATTCATTATCGTTCATGGTTTGCTACCTAAATATGTGGCTACTACGTCCGCTCTGTTTGCCATGCGGGTTCTATTGCCTTGTCAGCATGTCATTGCGACAGCTTTTATTCCGTGCCCCGACCACCACGTGCGATATGGTGGAAATGCACGTTGCGTTAAATTACATTAGATATTACAACTTACGTTATGAACACTACACTTAACAAATGCCTAAACATTCCGCGCTGCAAAAGTTATTGTCACTCCGTTTCTAACACTGCAGCAGGAACTTGTGCATGTATATACTGAAAAATCACTCTCATTCAGCCCCATATTGAGGAAAATCCTTTCACGTAAGGGCCCTCCTTCGTCGGCCAGCGTTCCGACGTTTTCGTCGCACGATGGCCATGACAGCGACTGGCATCGTAACAAGACAATCACCGCGGTGATGGTCATTTGCAGAATGCACTTAGGAATGAGAATTTTTGTTATTAGTGGCCCAGATAAATTTTATGCGAGCGCAAAAAAGAAAAAAAATAATTGACTTCCATTCGCGAACGGTCCTATTAGTGTGATCGGCTCCATGAAAAATACAAAGATACTTGAACCAGCGGAGTCTCTATACTCGCGGACAATTTTCTGTGGAAAGGGAAAGCAGCGGAGGTAAAGCGCGCACAAGTCACAGCGCTTCTAAAAAGGATCCCGCGTTTTAATCCACGCGAAGTTAGGACGAGGAAGAGAAAACAAAAGCACCTTATCGGCAACAGTTTAATAAGACAGAACACACCACGGAGTGTAAAGGTTTACTTATATTGCGGATTTTCCCTTCCGCGTCGGGACAAACGCGAAACCGTCGCACGTGGAAGCTGCGCAGCTTCAGCGTTTGTTGCGAGTAACAAAAAGCACTGTCAAACGCTGCCGGACTACCGGACTACTTGGCGCGGTAACACACGTGCAACAGCCACGCGCCCCTAGCTTTCGCTTCATAGCCACAGAAAGTTGTCCGCGAGTATAGAACAGGTCGATTTACGAGTATTCCTTGAAGGCATACAGGTAATGTGGTTAATTAAAAAGCTGCGTTCTCGCTGAAGTATACCCATGTTGCCGGCGTGCCGTACAAACATGAGCCGGCTGTCCTGGCCAACAAGAAAAAAGAAACATCTCTGTTAATGTGTCTTTCAACGAAGTTTATGTAGTTTAAGGCATGCACGAATGAAAAAGAAGTACAGAAGGGTGTTAGAAACATCATCATACTTACGTCCTGAGTGTAGTACCCAAAGTACTTTTTTTGGATGCCCATGGAGATGTAGTCGTTACAGCTTGACTTGTAAGGAGAAGGCAATCGCTCCACTTTCTCCTGTGTACGACAGAAACCACAAACATGATGGCTGTTTCGCATGTGGGTCTTCCCACTGTTACTAGACAAGTAACGTTGGGTCCGGTTTACGCTCCCGTTCCTGCAACTGTGCAAGCGCTTCAGTTGGGCGCGCGCGCGCGCAAATGAATGCATCCCGAACATAAGCGTCATTGAAGTGTCGCTTAGGTAATTAGGAAGTTTTGCGTTGTTCTACCAAGTGATAGAAAATTGTAACGTGAAGCCGAAAAAAAAGAAAAATAGATGAGTTGGCATCGCAAAGCTATACACCTGGACAATAAGAGACACCGTACTGCTAGAAGACTCAAGCTAGCGGGGGATCTTTTAAACGCATCCTTAGAAGCTAGCTTATACAGATCTTGAAGGCGTATTGGGTGAACCTAATACGCGTATAGGTGTTGGCACTACACACTCCTTAACCCTACAAATCTTCTAGAACTTATCCGCAGCAACTTACGAGGCGCGCCGCCAAAACGGGCTTTCTATGAGGATGCAAAATTTCCGCTCAAGAGGAATAGAGAGAAATGACGGGAAGGTTTTTGTTTACAATATTCACGCAAACAAGAAGGAAACGCATGTAGCAACAACACCTAGCTGTAAAGTTAACACACAGAACACACAGATTTTCAGCACCTCAGAACGATCGTATATGCATCCATTCCTTTCGTCTGGATCTTCAGTGATTCTTTCTTGCTTATTTTCGTTTGTAATCCCGATAACTGTATTGAGGCCGCGGCGGCAACAGATTCCGCCAATTGTTTAAAAGCGTGAAATGTCCAAACCATGTCTGACTGATCGAAGGAGGCACCACTGTAGATTAAAGGAGCCATACAATTCCCAACTTTCTAGCGTTTAGGGCCGCAGCGTTCCCAGAAAAACTACGGGTTCAGTTACCCCCCCCCCCCCCCATTTCCTCCTTCTCATTAGCTCTATTATAACCGCTGTCCAAAGCTGAAAAAAAGGGTGGAGACACCACAGGGAGCTCTCAAGGTCGCTTCCTTTGCGCGAGGCTCAGAGCGGTATCGATACGGCGACAGGACTCACCATTCTGGATACCCGTGAGCGCTAGCTTTCGGACGCCAAGAGACACGCAGACGCGACGAACGAATGATACGTGGCCCGGGGCCTCCCGGTAAGCGCTGAAAAACTTTTCCCTTTTTTATTTTTACACGCAAGTGTTTTAAGTGCTGTTCAATTTCAGCGAAAATATTTTGTGTATACCTGGGCGCGTTCAAGACTGCGTGCGTGCGTGAGATTCTGGAAACAAGATGTTAGGACCAGGAATAATTGATAATATATTGTGCGACCTATGACAATCAGTGGATATCTTAGGCACGTAGGGCCCTCTGGGCCGCACTTTTCGGCGTCAAGGTAGTCTAGCCGCCTGCGGGATTATCTTACTGAGCTATGTCGTATGCTCGATTACGGTAGTCGGTAGTTCAAATCCCACCCCCCCCCCCTTTTTTTTTTTTTTAAATCTACGATGGTGTATCTGCATATGACATTCTCCAGTGCACTACATCTGCAGGCTTGGAGTGGCGCCTGACACCGGCGAATGCTGCCGAGAGCGAGTGGGGCTATACTTATCCAAGTACAACCAAATTAGGAAGGCCCACTAAGCTTGAACAAAGACACTCCCGCACCAGAACAGGAATTGGCCTCCCAGATGCAGTATTCAGACAAAACCTCCCCAATGATATCTACAGTTAACTCACGGCCCTCAGTCCCCAGCAGCTGCGGAGCACCTGTCCAAGGCGGCGGTCAGACCTGTAACGCAGCATAGGGTGCTAAGAATCTCTGGGTCCGGACAGGCCGCCAATGGAAAGTAGCCCTGTCAACCTTTAATTGCCGAACTCTGTCAAGTGAGGCTAGCTTAGCAGTACTGTTTGAGGAACAATCAGACATTGTTTGGGATGTCACCGGCCTTAGTGAGATTAGAAGAACTGGTGAGGTTTATACGTTGCTGAATAACAGCCATGTCCTCTGCTATAGAGGTCTCCCTGACAAGAAGCAATACGGAGTAGGATTCTTAATCCATAATGACATAGCGGGCAACATTGACGAATTCTACAGCATTAATGAGAGGGTAGCAGCAGTCGTAATCAAACTTAATAAGAGGTATATATTAAAGGTAGTACAAGCCTACGCTCCAACATCCAGCCACGACGGCGAGGAAGTAGATCAGTTTTATGAAGATGTTAAATTAGCGATGAGAAAAGTGCAAACTCGGTATACAGTAGTAATGGGTGACTTAAATGCAAAAGTGGGGAAAAAGCAGACGGGTGAACGGGCAATTGGAAACTATGGCGTCGATTCTAGAAACGCTAGAAGAGGGGTGCTGGTAGAATTCGCAGGAAGGAATAAACTGAGACTAATGAACACCTTTTCAGGAAGCGTAGTAACAGAAAGTGGACCTGGAAAACGCCTAATTGTGAAACAAAGAATGAAATTGATTTCATACTTTCTGCCGATCCCAGCATTGTGCAGGATGTAGAAGTGATAGGTAGGGTGAAGTGCAGTGGTCATAGGTTAGTGAGGGCTCGGATTCACCTCAATTTGAAGAGAGAAAGAGTTAAATTGGTCAAGAAGAAACAGGTCAACCTAGGGGCAGTAAGGGTAAAAGCAGACAAATTTAGGCTGCTACTTGCAAACAATTTTGCAGCCTTAGAACAGAGAGATGATGATGGTGACAAAGAGGTAATGAATGAAACCGTAACGAGGCTGGCTTCAAAGGCAGCAACTGAAGTGGGAGGCAAGGTACCAAGGCAACTAATAGGCAAGCTCTTCCAAATAACAAAGGAACTAATAAAGAAACGACAAAGAATGAAAGTGTCCAACTCAAGAGATAAGATAGAATTCGCGGAACTGTCAAAACTGATCAACAAGGCGAAAATAAGTGTTATTCGAAATTATAACGTGAGAAAGATTGAGGAAGCCGTAAAAAAATGGACGCAGCCTGAAATCAGTGAGAAGTAAACTTGACATAGGACAAACCAAGATGTATGCGCTGAAAGATAAGCAGGGTAATATCATCAGCAATCTTGAAGGTATAAGATATGCAGCGGAAGAATTCTATACTGACTTGTAACAGTACCCAGAGGACTCGGGAGAGCTCCATTCGAAACGATAATGAACAGGATACAGAAACTCCTCCTATATCTAGAGATGAGGTCAGAAGGGCCTTGCAAGACATGAAACGGGGAAAAGCGGCAGGAGAAGATGGAATAAGAGTCGATTTAAACAAAGATGGAGAGACATAATACTTGAAAAACTTGCAGCTCTCTATACGAAATGTCTGTCAACTGCAAGGGTCCCAGAAAACTGGAAGAATGCAAACATTGTACTAATCCCCAAAAAGGGAGACATTAAAGAACTGAAAAATTATAGGCCTATTAGCTTACTCCCAGTATTGTACAAACTATTTACCAAAATAATATCGAATAGGATAAGCACAACACTGGACTTTAGTCAACCAAGGGAACAGGCGGGCTTCAGGAAGAGATTCTCTACAATGGATCACATCCATGTCATTAATCAGGTTATCGAGAAATTCGGAGAGTGCAATAAGCCTCTCTATGTGGCTTTCATAGCTTATGAAAAAGCATTTGATTCAGTAGAGACACCAGCAGTCATAGAGGCATTGCGTAATCAAGGAGTACAGACCGCTTATGTAAATACCCCGGAAAATATCTACAGAGATTCCACAGCCACCTTAATTCTACACAAGAAAAGTAGGAACATACCTATAAAGAAAGTAGTCATACAAGGAGACACAATCTCTCCAATGCTATTCACTGCGTGCTTGGAAGAAATACTCAAGCCATTAAACTGGGAAGGCTTAGGAGTAACGATCGACGGCGAATACCTCAGCAACCTTTGGTTTGCCGATGACATTGTTCTATTCAGCAACACTGCAGGCGAGTTACAACAAATGATTGAGGACCTTAACAGAGCGAGTATAAGAGTGGGGCTGGAAGACTGATATGAAGAATACAAAGATAATGATAAATAACCGGGCAAGGGAACAAGAATTCAGGATCGCCAGTCAGCCTCTAGAGTCTGTGAAGGAGTACGTTTACCTAGGTCAACTAATTACAGGGAACCCTGACCATGAGAAGGAAATTCACAGAAGAATAAAAATGGGTTGGATCGCATACGGCAGACATCGTGAGCTCCTGACTGGAAGCTTACCGTTATCATTGAAAAGGAAGGTATACAATCAGTGCATTTTACCGGTGATGACATATGGGGCAGAGACTTGGAGACTGACAAAGAAGCTTGAGAACAAGGTAAGGACTGCACCAAGAGTGATGGAACGAAGAATGCAAGGCATAACTTTAAGAAACAGAAAGAGACCGGTTTGGATCAGAGAGCAAATGGTTATAGACGACGTTCTAATCGACATGAAGAGAAAAAAAATGGCGCTGGGCAGGTCATCTAATGCGTAGAGTAGGTACCCATTGGACCATTATGGTGACAGAACGGGTACGAAGAGAAGGGAAGTGCAGTAGAGGACGAAAGAAGACCGGGTGGTGCGACGAAATTAGGAAATTTGCGGGTGGTAGTTGGAATCGGTTGGCGCAGGACAGGGGTAATTGGAGATCGCGGGGAGCAGCCTTCGTCCTGCAATGGACATAAAATAGGCTGATGATGATGATAATATCTTAACACTGGGGACTTTTCATATCACCTGCGTCACAGTGCGGCTGCCGTGGTCGGGAATTGAATCTGTCTGATCGACAAGTACGCGCACTCGCGTGTGTTTAACTATATCGGTCATATTCGTGCTTTTTTGTAGCAGAAAAAAGAACATTGCGGAAGCAATCGGACATTATTATCGAAGTAAGCGAATAGCCGGATCTGCATCCTCGCGCGTCCTATGTTCAGCACTGGCATGCCCACTTCTTGCCAGGAAAGAGTGATGCGTTGCTGTCCGCTGTTGTAAATGAAAGGTTCTTGAAAATGCCACCAAAACGCGTCCCTTACCCTAGAAGAATCGGAAGAACGCCGGTCTTCCCGCGCCGAGAAAACACACCAGAGCGATGCATAGCGGGTGCGAGAAATCCGACGATCGTTCCCTCTCACTCGGGCGCTAAACCAGGCGACATCGCGCGCGCACCAACTGCAGAGAGAGTGCCGCAAAGAAAAATGAATCCGTTAAACCGTCTCCGCGCCGCAGCACGTCACATGCGCGGATGCGGAGGCGACATCCCCGACTTTTCCACGAGTGGCGAACTCATTCAATCAGATCCCAAAAACAGCCGTGGTAGCCAAAGCAAGTTATCTTTAATCTGTAATGCTCACTGATATCACCAGTGGTACGCCACCTGTGTCACATAATCAACATTGCGTTAAACCATTTTCAGGTAAATTTCCTCCTTTGTACAGTATCACTATGAAGCGAGTACTCAATGTAAAGCTTTTTGATTGTACATGAAAGGCATGTTCTTCCATTCGGACAACTTCACATTCCTACAACTGACCGTTATTACAAGGCGGACACAGGAAAGCTAACAGTACTTTCGGCTTTCACGCATTCAGTGGTAGCCAACATATTCTCGAGCGTACGCAATTGTACCACAACATGAGGCACAACGTGGAGCCCCTAGACATGTTCTCAGCATCTGTGCATGGGCACTTTACAGCTGTCGCAAACGTGATAGGCTCATACTTGATAAAACTGGCAGACTATACAAAATTTAGCCGACGTATACATAGAGCCTGGTACATTCGGAGTGGCGAATGCTGAGATGGGCCCCACTTCATACCGGCCAGAAAGTCCAGTTAATTTTTTCTTTAACATTGCCACATGCTTCGACCATGAAACATAGCGGTCAGTGACAACGCTCAGGTATCTGAGGTGGGTGATATAGGGAGCGACATTACCGCTGATAATAATCCGACACCGGCACATAAGCTTCCGTGTGAACGCTATCGCAGCGCATTTGTCTCTGGCCAGTTGCAGTAACTGGCACTGCAGGTACTGAGACAATTGAGGAAGCTTGCGTCACCCCTGTACATGCCTTTCTACAATGCAAACCTCTTCGAATATTCCTGCGGCTGCTGCGCCGGCACCGACGCCACTTCTTATCGACACTTCCCGACATAAGGCCGGACTCTACTTGTTCTAGAGCCATCAAATGTCAAGAATCCGCCAGACCATCATAATTTGCACCTGCTAACCTTCCACGTATGGCCCCCATGGGTAATGTCCAAAATACGGGTACGTCTCTCTATTCCCGGAATTTCTAAAATATCGCGAATAGATACCGTGGGCCTCAGACACCTAACACTTAAATATACGTCGCAAGAATATGGCTCATCGGTGAAGGTTTCTACAGATGGATCGGTCTCGTCGCATGCGTCAGGTGCGGCTTTCGTTGTGCCTGCACATCAAGCAAAACGACGATTTCGCCTGCGTAACAAGACGACACCAACATCCACGGAACCAGTGGCAATCATAGAGGCAGTTCACCATATTTCACGACAGCCTCCTCATGTATGGACAGCCATCAGTGACGCGAAATCGGCTTTGCAGCTACTTAGAGTTCTAATGAAAGGAAGCTCTTACGGAGTGTTGTCTCTTCAAACTGCCGAGCTATACACTCTAGCGGAAAAGAACAGCTACCACATAACATTTCAATGGATTCCAAGTCATTGTGCTGTACACGGCAACGAACTGGCCGATGCCGAAGCAAAGAAGGCACTCGAAGAACCAGAGCCACTGCTTGCAATTCCTTTTTCAAGAGCGGAATCCAACTGCCTTTTCTCAAGTGTCATGCAAAAAGCGACAGAAAAGCTCTGGGACAATCCGGATAATCGCCACAGATGACTCCAAAGATTGGACCCTACCATGAAATTTAGGCTACCACCAAAAATTAACCGCAGCTGTGCCAGTCTTCTGCACAGACTAAGACTGGGGGTGGCGTTTACGTGCGGGTACGCACACCTCGTGCGACGCACCCAGCCTCCAGACTGTGAACTGTGAATGAGACCATTGGTCACGTGCTGTGTGACTTCCCGCAGTACGTACAGATCAGCGACAAACGTTGAGTAATGACCTTACGCGCCTCGACAGCCCGCCGCTGTCGGAGGACGTCATTTCATGCCGTTTAACAGACGTTAAATCGAGATTTAAGGCCATCCGGGCCTCACTTGACCTTTTAAAGAGTACGGGCCTGGTCTGTAGGCTTTGAGTAGGCCAAATTACTTGCTATATGTTTTACATCCTGCTTCTCTCGTCATCGTCATCCATCACGCGCCTCTTCCTTCCCTCTTTCTTTCCCTCTTTCTGTTCCCCCAGCGCAGAGTAGCTGACGTAGAGGAACGTACCTCAGGCCGGCCTCTCTGCATTTCGTATCATTAAACTTTTCTCTTTCTCTCTCTCTGTCTCTCGAGCATTACGCGGCCCTGCTCTTCATAGGCAAAGCAAACATCGATGGTATGCATGGAACTCACTTTGACAAGGAAAGAAGAATACGGCAGTAATCGACGTAATACAGCGACTGAAGCGACCCCAGGCGACTTCGACCAAATAATGCCATTGACTCTAATCTGCGTACTGAGTGCAGTCACTGTCAAGAGTCTGCGTGCGGGTCATACAGTAAGTCGCCACAGTAAGCGAGATTATGCAGCGAAGAGACACGCGCGCTGTTACCGATCGAGTCATTTCACTGGCTCATGTTCGTAGACATAAGAGTGGTGCGGACCCTTAACTTACCTGCGAGATGGCGATGGTGTACATCATGCCCGGCTTGATCATGACCGAAGAGAGCTTGTCGGGTGGGCACGAGTACGGGCTGTGCAATACCAGCGGTAGTGCCTCGGGCTCCGCCAGCGCCACAGTCGCGTTTCGATCCCAGGAGGCCCGAAGCATCAGCTCTGCGGCCACCAGCGTACAGGGAGAGCATGGATGTGCGAGGGACCCAAATGTAAGTCTATGGAAGCAATAAAACTGATTTCATTTAATCAATCATTTCCCCATCCCTACGTGTCATGGAATAATTTGCACTAGAGCAGGATGTTATAGCGTTCGACTGTGTTGGCACAGAGTGACTGTGTCGGTGCAAGGCAACAGAAATTAAGTAGATATGCCCGACTTCATGACTTGCTTGCTTTTTGGTCGACTTTAGGGTGTTGTGAGAGTGCTGTGTATGCAAGACCACCAGCTTCGTCATTTCCAGCGATCCCAATGCGAGACAGTGAGAGGGGATCCCCTGAAACTTCAATGTGAGTACTTTGTTGTTGAAGCCTTTCATGCACGATAGTGACTTTCGCGGGAACACGCTGAATGGTAAACCGCGACGAAGTTGTCACGATGCCAGACTTCGAGTCTGTGTGAGGGTCACGACATGTTGTGTAGGCGAAGTCTTTAGCTTGCGTAGGGCAGCAGCTATTGTCACGCCCTCAATAACTGTTGATGAGGCCAGACGGTTCAGCCGTCCAGACCATACGTAGCTCTCAAAGACAGTACACCGTAAGCACCTGCGCAGCGGTACTCGTTCGCTATGCGGACCCATCTGTGTAGTACACTTTGAGGGGATTCTGGTAATTCGTGGTCAAGTTCTCCAGTGGGAGGGATTTTTCTTCTCTACGTGAGGTAAAGTTCTTTGAATGCAGTGTATATTGCCACGTAGTAGTGACGCTAAAGAACACAGTAGAAATACTGCGAATGACGAAACTAGCTTTTATCGGGCGAACCTGTGCCCCCCCCCCCCCCCAAAAAAAAAAAGAACAGGCTACACTTAAAGCACAACGATAGGGGCGAACACAGTCGGCGATCATCGAAACCTGATCTGCCTGTCAAGAGCGTCGGCTTTTATCCACGAGCAGTCGAACATTCCAGACTAATCGCTGGTACCCACGTGTCTTCCAGAAAGTTCTACACCATTCGCGTCGCGCATACATGCAATCAGATTACACAAGGTTCGGTGACAACAGACAGTGGATAGAACCATCGATAACATTTCAGAAACTTCCGATACATGCAGGCGCGTCCCGCACTGAGCGATCACATTTGCTAGACGGTGAAAAGCGTTCACCCGAAAAAGACAAGTCGATATACGCTTAAGCTACAGGTATTAGCTTCAAACGTCGTGCCCAGCTACCGTCGTGAAAGAGCTTAAAGAAAAAAAAAAGAAACGCCTTCCACATCCGTCCCTGCAGCATCTTGCGTTTCCATAATGATGAGTCCATATCTTGTGTTTCCATAGCCGGCAAATAAAGTTCACGCCTTCTTATATTTTATTGCGACAGCAATTATATGGGCACTGGAGGTGCATTTCCGCCATCGCCGTCGGCGTCGTCGTGATGTGCTACATAAAGTCCAAGTGCGATAACATACTGGCCGCGCGCCTTACGCGGTAGGTGCAAGTGAAAGCATGCGAAGCTGTACCGAGGATGGTGGCTCAACCTCGCGCGCGCATGGGAGGAAGGCGGAGAGGAAGCGCCTCGTGTTCCATTGCGCGCAAGGCACTGGGGAGCCTTCCACTCCAGCAGCGGCTGCGTATGTGGCGCGGCCGAGCGCCGGTACGCGGGCGGTGAGTGATTCTTAGTTTGTGGAAGGTGAAAGGTAGGATAATGTGCTGCGCAGTAACTGCCTCTCAGAGGAGGACACCTCAACCGCGCTGCATTAGGGGGCGGGGGGATAGAAAGGTGAAGAGCCGCGCTGGCGAGCGCTTTCATGAAAGCGATCTGCGATGGGGAGAAAGTGCCCGAGTGCTGCTAGTTTAGTGTGCGCTGTGTTCTCGCCGCATGCTGCCTCTCGCGTTAAAGCAAGAGACAGCACGAAGGTCAATTCTCTCGCTGCTGCTGTCGCGTTTCCTCTCGCGAACATTTTTGACAGCGAGTTTCCGCGGTCATCGAGTGAGAGGTGTTCATGTTTGCTTGTGCACGCGTGGCCCCACGCTAGTTGATTTAGTTAGTAAGCGGATGTTTACAAGTTTATACGGCCAATAAAACTATTATCCTTAAATCATATAGCTGTCTTAATAGTTTGCTATCGCAATCGCTGCTTCGCCTTTTGGACGAAATTGCGACTTTCTAACAGGTTCGACAGGCGGTAACACACCCGCCGTGGTGGCCTGGCGGCTATGGTGTTGCGCTGTTAAGGACGAGGCAGCGGGATCAAATCCCGGCCGCGGCGGCCACATTTCGATTAGGGCGAAATGCCAAAACGCCCGTGTCCCGTATATCGGGGGCACGTTAAAGATCCCCTGGTGGTCATAATTAATCCGGAGTCGCCCTCTACGGTGTACCTCGTAATCAACTCGTGGTAACATACCGCAGTGACACTGCAAGAGACGCCCAGGCAGAGTGATTGCCAGCCTCGATTGGCCGGCTAAATGCACCTGCAGCTACAACACTACACCACACTCCTACCATAGCTACAGGTTGCCTTGGTCGAATGGTACCCTCGGGCTGAATGCTCGACCAGGACGAATTGTTTCTTCAACTGCGGAGCTTTTCCGTTTCGTTTCCTTTGTGGTTTCTTGCACGACACCCTCTCTATTTCATGAATCTACCCACATTCTGGACATCCGCAGAACGTGGCTGCTTTAATTGAGAATATTCGTGCGGCAGTCACCGTCACTATTTTACAAGAACTGAAATTCGGGCGAGTTTGTAAGAATCCATTTTTGACTTAGAGCGCAAACAACACAAGCACACAAGACAGCTCCAACTAAAGTTTATTCACGGAAAAACACGCGTCTTTATTAGTCGACGCAGATCACAAGCAATGTGGGTCATTGCGCAAGCGCCCTCCTCCCCCCTCCCCCCCAAAAAAAGATGTTTACGAAAGCTGCAAAATTTAATCCTAGAGGCGACTATGTTCACAACACCACAAAAGACCAAAGAGAACACTTGCGCAATGAGGTACATTGCTTTTGATCTGTGTTGTTAAGGCTGCCACCAGTTGTTACGGGGATGGGGTTTCGAGACCTTCACCAGCGTCTGCTTGGAGCTCGAACCAGATTGACCATCGGAGGGGGTACGGAAGGGAAGACGAGACGATATTAAAATAAATAACAGAAGTTTATTAGATCCTTGCGGATGAGCAGTGCGCTCCAAGACAGAAAGTGCAGAAACGTTCGGCGTGCGTGTTTCTGCGCGCAAGAACAGAGAAGATCTGTCCGTGACGTCCCGCTGGCCTTCTTATACACTACACCATGCGGCCAGCCTTATTCTCTTTTGCTCCCTGGTAGAGGTGCCTTGTCAGCCCACTGGTCAACCCACACAGAGGAATTCGGAGAGAAACCACTCTCTTGCGTAGAGGCGGAGAACGGAGGACAGAGGAAAGTATTTGCATTGGCGCTCAATCCCGTCGCACTCACCCGACGGACAAGTCTTTTCATGTTGACGAGCGTGACTGTTAGGCACGTCATGTCTCACGCGTTTGGCATCCGTTGCAGTCATTGCCGCACGAAGTGAACCGTAACAGTGTCAACTGGTAAGTAGACGTGTTTTTCCGAGAATAAACTTTAGTTTGAAATAGCGCTCGTCCTGCCTGGTCTTCATTTGTTGTGTCCTTGTCCGCGCTCTAAGTCAAATATGAGTCATTTTTTTTTCTTCACGCATAACGTTTCCAATTAAGGCCGGTTGTTGAGTGCTTTCTCGTTGTGCTAAGCGTGTAGTGTCGAAGAAAAAAAACAGCTAAAAAGTCTGGCTCCCTCCCCGCGATGTCCGTTCTGTGGCGAAAAAGAAGAATTGACCATTCTTTTCTTATTCTACAGAAGATATATACATGCAAGAAAAAGCATGTTTAGAAACAAAGTTTTAGAAACGACTTTTCAGAAACAACAGCATTTTAGAAACAACTTTAGAAACCGCGGCACTCATCTGTGTGCGTTTTATATGTGCCGCTAATCCTGTCCTCGTCACTATTCCGCGTCGTTTGCGTATCTATTAGCGCTCTGGCCTTTTTCGCATTAGCAAAGTCCACGAACATGCAGACCCTCCCGTGTCGCAGCAGTACCTGCTAACGTAAGCTCGGCACGTGTGCACGAAGCAGATGGTACGCTAGAGCGGTTCGTAAGAAAAGGCATCGGCCTGTCGTGTTCTATAGCGAACGTTTACCTGAAGCGACCGTCCAATGAAGTTAGCCTCTTACAAACGAAAAGCTTCGTGAATTCCGGCCTATTCGCTGGGAACATTAAACAGCACAGGCGAGAAGTAAGAAAACGAACGGGGAGGTGGGGTTCAAGACGGGAGGCAGGAAACGGCGATGTTACCTTGCCAGCGCGATCAATACATTCTGTTCGCAGGTGCGTGACCTCGAAAGGGACAAAGGAATACACACCGTAGTTCCAAGGAGACTCGCACTGCTGAAGCGGGTGCTGTGAGTTTGTCCACTGGTAGTTGTCGATTGTGTAGCACATTTCGTTCGGGTACCTGTAGTAGGTCAGCCGAATCCTGATGGTCCGAGGAGGGGTTTTATTCAATGGAAGGAGAGACACAGAAACAAAGGAACGTTTCAGTTTCATCCAAAGTGCGGATCGGCGACAGCGATTGCCAGCGCATTATTATGCGCGCATGCTGTATAAGCCTTGCAGCTGCGTTACGTGTCAGTTCAGGTTGCGGTAAACATTTTGCAGCTGCTCGCAAATGCAGAGCGCTGCAGAAAACTGCGCCTTTCACTTCTTGCCGCCGGCTTCGCTAAACTTATTGCGTGTCAGCGCCGGTACTATAGCTGATCACTGTCTCGTGCATCGTGGCGTCCATCGAAGCTGTTGTCCCGTGAGTCATGGCGGCTCTGCAAACTGGCATTTTGCCGTCCTACCCCAGCGGCACAGCTAGCCGGAGCGTCAGACGCAGTTGAAGTCATAGTTTCATTTTATTCCCGTTGCACGAAAAAGGAGAACCAGAACGCAAAAAAAAATTAGTAACAGTAAAACGCGCTACAACATATTTAGGGGTCCCTGGACTCCATAGCATCGACGGTGCCCGCAAGTCGTGCAAAACTAGTAATTACTATGCTGTAATTGCTAGCATTGCATAGAATGCGTCAGCCTAATTTGCGTCGCAAGAAAGTGTAACAGCTGGATCGCTGTACAGCGCGTGTCGGAGCATTCGTGCTGTGTATCACTAACAGATGGCGCACCCGGTCTGTATATAGTAGTGTTCCAGCATATACAGGAACACTAGTATATAGGTCATAATGGTGGTGTTATAGAAAGAAACATCCGCGAAAACTGTCAGGCGCCTTTACTGTGTGAATAAGGCGCTAGTTTCCCTCCCGCTGCTCCATGCAATCTGGTTTTTACACTAAGTTTAACAATAACATAAGAACCTGCCGTTTTCAGCTGGGCAACTCCGGCTAGTTTAATTATAAGTCTACGAATCTCAACGAAATGAAGCTTGGTCATATATGTCCGACAAAAGTCACGAACGTTACGTAGATTTTCCATGTATTCTTTCTTTTTTTTATTCTCGCATATTCAGTTTAAACGCTATTGTGCAGCGTTCCGGATCCGTCCAACCGGCCAGTTTACGTTTGCATGTCGCTTCGTTAGAACGGCGTTGAGCAACTTCATGCCACGGTTCGTGCTAGCACCTCGATTAACTTCGCCACACGATTACTGCCTCGCATTCGCATGCAAGGTAACCGTGCCCACCCTAGTGCGTGTTGAGATATTTTGACTAAAAGTTGGGCGCCATCCTGACTTTAGGAGCTCCCTGCAGTGAAAAGTGTTGCGATCATTGCAGAGCGCACGGCAAACACAGCGATGCCCCGGTTGCCGACGAAAAGCGCGCACTCACGCCGAGTTGCACTCGAAGGTGGCGCACTCGGTGACCTTGGAGCGCATGTTGCACTGGAAGAGTTCCTTCGGCAGATGCGCCACTGCCACCCGCGCCGTCACCTCCTTCCTCAGGAAGTGCCACCGCTCAGGGTCCATCAGCGTCTGCGACAACCAACGCGGTATACCGAATGTTAGATCTCGACAAAAGAAAAAATGAATGGTGTAGTTTTACGTGCCCTAAACAAGGCTTCATTATGAGGTATACGCCGTAGCTGTGGACTCGTGATCAGTTTCCAGCCCCTGAAGTTATTTAACGTGCACCTGGGTGCTTGCTTCTGTCATGCCGAATAGCCTAAAAAAAAAAAAAAAAAAAAAAGAGGGAAGAAGAAAGAAAACGGAATTTACCTTCCCGATACTGGAATCCAACCTCGTCCTTCTAAGCCCATCAGCCTGATGCTCTAACCATTAGGCCTCAATCGACGTTTCTTTTTTCTTTTCTTTTTTATTTATTGGAAAAAAGGATAGTAGCTCTCTACATCCTATAAAAGTTCTGGTACAGACACAATAAATAGACAGGCAGGCAAATACAAAGAAAAACATCCATTCTGGTTGCGGCCTCTTGAGCTGCGTACATATATATATACTGCGTACATATGCAGCGGATTAAAAAAAAAAAAAACTATTTCATTGGTCGCGGGGCTTCTGCATGTCTGTCGCACATCCTAATTTTCCAGAGACCATATGTAGATGAATTAATACGAGAATCTCATCTGGGTGACCTTCGCAATTTTTGAAAGGCAAGAATATAAATGAGAATTGCCTTTCGTCGACATCCTTCTTCGGGGTTCTACGAATGATGTCCCAGGGAAAAAAATGACAAGCCTGCAGTCCGTATTTGATTGTGTCTTCACGTGGACGGATAGAGGAAAAGAATGAAATCACTGCAGTCTATGAAGCAGAAGTTGATTGTGTCTTCACGTAGACGTAAGCGGAAATTTGTTGTCCATGGCACGTAACAACCTCTTGCCTGCAACTGTGTTTTAACTTGGAGGGTTGCTGTGTGCATTAAAAAGAAAAAAAAATTTTAACACCTGGTGGCATTAAGTATGTACGTTCGGCGGACAGGCTTAAAGACACCTTGGTATTCACAGCTTAAGTATAGGGAATGCGTGTAATCGGGTCGCACATTTAAAATAAATAAAAAGACGCGTAGAAATACAAGACCATACAAGAGTTGTCACATTGGGTAGCGCGGGTGTGCAAGAGCACACGCACGTACGCCTCCTTTTTATTTTTATGCCTAATATGCAGGGATGAAACGGGCAAAATTAGAGCATTTAATTAACATCTTCACGAAAGCTTCGCTTCACATCGTTTCCGAAATGTGCGTTGGATGTGCATAACTTTTCTTTTTTTCTTCTTTTAACACCTTCTGGTTCGAATTTTGCTTTTAAAGTATACTGCATTTATATTTCACGCAACTGAGTAAGCCAACAGAATTTGCGCAGCATATTTTTCCACTATATGCGAACGCCATCTGTCACAAATTCAGTATGCTTTTGTGAACTCATGAAGCTTGCAGATTTTAAAGTTGGATCACAAGTGTGTGCAGCAGAATGGTCGCGAATGATTCGAAAATTCTTTCCATACAACGGCAAAGAAATTTTAAGCGCTTTCCGTGGATGAGTTCCAAAGGTGCAGCTGAGGCGCCTAATTTTAGCATACTTAAACGTATGAACTTCTTATAAAGCCTAAGGAGAATCAGTAATCTCTATAACTAAGTCTAAATCAATTATGCTTGTTACTGGTACTGTGCTTTTCTAAATTAATTTCGGATTCACTTTTGTAGAATTTCCTATTCTGTTAACAGAATCGAGAGCCACGGTGGGTTCTCGCACAGTAAAAGGCGATTAGATGTCTGCCCAACGTGGAAACCCCGTACTGGTAAAATTTGGCATCAGAAGGTATACGTCTGGCTGAGGGAAGAAAGCCCGCGCTGCCTTCAGCTCGAAATGGTAAGGGGCAAACAGCCCGTAGCCAGAATTAGTATCCTGGAGGTATTGGGCTTCTTTCTGTTGTCAGACTGGCGCTCCTTGGCCATATTTGGCCCTTTCGTGAGCCAATAAAATCCAGGAATCATTATAATCTGTTTCGAGACGTGCCTTTGGAAGTGGACCACAGCTTCCGCGGGCCCCCTCCGTTCATCAAACGAGGCGCAATTGTTCTCGGTCAAGTTCGTTAGCACCAACGACGCGCCTGCGCTGTATTGTTCCGTACCTTGAACAAGTCGACGTGCTGCTTGCCATTCTCGATGCCCACCTAATGTAAGCTGGTTCCACGTGTCCCACAAGATATCCTTCGACGCCCCAAAGGCGTCGATGGGACACGATGGGATGCGCATTCCTTCGTCGGGATTACGGCACAGAGTGGACTGGGTCCCGAGCGCTCGGGCATGCAGCATCGGCATCGGTGTGGCCCCCGGTGCAGCGAGCGAGCTGTTATTTTCCCGCTCAGTTTCCTTGGACCCAGTGTCTTTCGCTCCTGTGCGCTCGCACCCAGGGGAGGAGATCGAGCGAGTCGAACTCCAAGCAAAGCGGAAGCTCAATGCGAAGGCACCGCACATAAAGGGGCTTTAGCCTGGACGTCCTGGCTACGGGGCGTCAGCAGGACGCGAGCTCATCAAGGGCAACGCCTCTGCAACGTGGAAGAGGAAAAGACCGAGCCGAACGTGACGTCTTTGCCAGTGACGCGCAATACTTGTATACCAGCGGCGATCGTCAGACAGGCGCCTATTGTGGAACTGTCCAAGTCTCGCGATAGCAAGAGAGAAACCCAGTGGACACGCCATTATCTTGCTTAAGGAATGGACTACGTCACCCATTCAGGGCATTGCCCGGCGAACTATCAACTCTCTATGGGATATTGTGCGCGAGGCCAGCTTGAACAACATGTTATGAACGGGCTCTTTCTTTTATATTGGTTATTTTAGGATGCCCATCATTGACCCTCACCCATGTTTAAGCCCCTCAGCCATCCCCTTCGTACTAAAGGACTAAAGTTCATTTTCTCCGTGTTTGCTTATCACCGGATGCGCCGAGTGGCCCGTCCCAGCGATATAGTGGTGGCACATGTGGTGGCGCCCTCATCAATGACGAAGGTAGCTGAGTTTTCTGACTATGGGGTGCGCGGCACCGCCCTTAACCTAATAGAAGATTGCCTTTCTAAGATAACTCAATATGTAAAGATTGACAAATTATAGTCCGCTGCAATACGTCTTAAATACGGCGTGCCGCAAGGTTCAATTTTGGGCCCTCTATTATTAATAATACGTATCAATGACATTTGCAACACTGCGGACTCGCCTGAGGTTATTGGGTACGCAAATGACACAAATAAATATTTTTCTTGCAAGAACCTTACTGATATGAAACACGATGGGAATGCTTCCCTACTTCAGTTAGAACCATATGATTACGGGAGAATAAATATAGCTTGATCTATGCAAAACAAAATACGTTGTACTTAAACAAATAAATAAACAAGACGACGCAGAAATAGTTCTAACCTATGAAAACAGTTTTTCAGCGTACAAAAACACACTTTTCTTGGTATCTGGTTTCAGGAGAACATGCCGTGGAACGTGCACGTGGGCAAACTGGCTTCGGTCTTGAACAAAACCGTACGTTGTCTTTATAAGCTGCACCTTCCTATACCACTGTGGCTCAATAAAGCCGCAAAAAAAGAACACTACTGAAATATCGTTACCGACAGCAAAGATATCGGTCATGCAGACTACATCTGTTAAAAGCTTCAAAAAGGACAAAAACTAGCATCATATGTAGCTCCAGAATATACTGCATGCAGGTATGAACACCTATAAGACAACGAGGATTGCGGTATATTTTTTGGTCTTTTTAATTACTTGCAAGTTATTGGACCCCCATGTTTGATATTTCATAGAGAAATATATATATGCTTAGTCGCACGGTTTCTTTTCAGCTACCATCATTCTTCAATCGTCTAACAATTTAGCGTAGTGGAGAAGCCAACATATTATACTTCTTGCGAACATTTCCAATTCGTACGAAATAAATAAATAAATAAATAAATAAATAAATAAATAAATAATAGAATATGTCACTGAAACATTGTTAATGAAATCGAACCGACCGTGTGTTCTGACGTATTCTGCTACATATTTACGTATTGACTTTGTCCCCCTTAATAAGGTTTACTGAGGTGCCCAGAATCAACACACTGCCTTCTGAAATAGTTTTGTATCTGTTGGAGTTCACAGAATTGTTTTTTTTTTGAGTAATCCTAAGCATAATGTTTCAGTTCTTTTCTTTCTGATTCTGGGATTGCCATGATTTTCTTTCTGTGACAAAGATGACTTTGTCTAGTTTTCCTCGACAAACCTCAGCGCAGTATACCGAATGATTCAGCAGGAGATTGTGCGAAGACCATCGGTCGACAGGAATTCCGGAGCTCTTGAACATCAGCCAAGATACGGCTATTGTATGCAATAAACACTGAATCAAATGCTGGCGGTTTGCGCCCCAAATCCACGATCTGATTACGAGCAACGCCGTAGTGGCTGGCTCCGGATTAATTTTGACCACCTGTGGTTCTTTACAGGCGGTCAAAAGCGGTACACGAGCGTATTTACTTTTCGCCTCCATCGAAATGCGGCCGATGCGTGGCCGGGATTCAATCCCGCGGCCTCGTGCTTAGCAACCCCAACACCGCAGCCACTAAGCAACTACGGCGGGTTCCGGTAATCAGGCTTGTCACGCCAGGCGTGTAGGGCTTTCGATATCGAGACCGCTCACACTGAACGAAGGAAATGAGATCAAAGCAATACGGCGATCAAAAAGTGAACCGCTCAACGTTACGTCGCACTTACGTCCTCCTCTCCTGCACACTGGCTGATGTATTGATGACACAGCTTGGATATGTCAATCCTGAAAAAAAAAAAGAAAATGAAATTCGGCGCTGTAATTGGCTTCCGACATTAAGCGCAATTATTCCGTGCGTGGCACGTACCCTCATGAAGCAATAGCGCAGTATACGGAAACGAATTTAGGCCTAAGCCTCTACCACGCGATCGTATACTTAGGCGTATAATATTCATCTTAGTTCGGTAAACCCTTGCACAATGCAGAGCTACAAGCTTTCTCCTTTCTCAAATTTCTTTTGTTTTACTTATATCCCTACTGAAACGTTTCGTATGCCAGTCCAATAGGCCTGTGTGTTTTTTGCACGCTTTCCGTGTAATTATTATGAAATCGATGTGGATTTCATATTAATTCCGTGTCATTTCCATAAGAATCGTACCAAAAACGATCGACTGGAATTACTGAAGTGCGCATGGAACGTTTTAGTATAGGGATGCCTCGCGGCAACTCTTCGTATTAAATGAAACGCAAAATCATACGAGTACTGGACGACGAAAAAGATCCGTTGCCGTAACAATTCACGTCAAGGACAAGATTTTATCTGTCAGGAATCCCGATAAATACGCCGTCAGTTTTCTTCGGCGTTTGAAGTCAATATTGATAATGGTGGGCTTGGTGTGATGGGATTAGTTATGGTGAGAGCCAGGTGTGCGCGGCAGCCATAGGACCACGTGAGAGGGCGGGGCACTTCGTGCGCCCTCAGAGCAGTAGATCATCGAAAATCCGTTCATCTGGTTCCGCGTAAAACGAAGTGAGAAAAGAAGCAGTGCACTCCTCGTAACGTCTGCCCTCTACACGTGCGACATATTCACAGCGCTAAAGGCGCAGCGAAACAGTCCTCTTCATTTCACGTTTTGTTCTCTATCATACTCTGAGAACATGTCGCACAATTCAAACAATGAACTAAGCCAGCTTGCTACTTCAACTACCGCTCTACGCCCGTGTGGTGTAGGCATACGGTCGACTCCGCAAGTGTACGTGGGCGTTGCGACAGCCGGCAGGAAATTAGGAGAAATTGTGATAGGCTCATATTTCCGTTCCTGTTCCATAATGCCACAGTTGTTCCATTAATCCCTATTCAGCATTGATGAAAACTGCTCCCCCGCCGCTTCTAGATTGCGCGCAAGCAGCTTGTCGCCTTTGCGAAAAACAAATAGTATGCCATTTGTGCTTCACTGCAAAACTTTGCAGATGAACTCGAAACGATATCTCTTTGATGAATCATCCAAGTGTGTCCAGGAACTAACATAGCTATCGCGACGTCAAACGGCCTACATTGCCATACTTACCACTTATGCAGCTGTTCCTTTTTTAGTTATCTTTACTAATGCATGAAGTGTCCTTTCCAAACGGCAACTCGTATCAAATGTCGGGCGCTATACCGTAAAGCTATTCCAAACAGTCTCTATTCCATTTTCGCAATCAGCCCTCCACAATTCGTCGAAAACTTGTCGAGCAACCCCACTTCTCCTGTCTGTCACGCGACGTCAGGAAAACCGCGAGAACTCCCCATTCGCTGTGACGTGCACACACCGATTATGCGTAAATAGACTGAACATAACATTTTTTTTTCTCATTCTACGGCTTTTTGCCATAATCCCTGCGGTATATTGGCCAAACGTTTTCGGGCTGCGCTCACTTCGCCTGCCTGTCTCGTGACGTCACAAAACGGCAAAAACTCACGCGTAAAACTGACGTGTACGCATTAAAGATGCGTTAATTATTATGCCGAACAAAACTGAACGTCTTTCGGAGGTGCCAAAGACGGCCCCGTTCCGAGTGGAAAACAAGATCGTTACCCGTCCATTACTCTGTCACTGGCTACTCGGGGCTGCGTGGGAGAACGTATTTATTTGCCTATAATATAAATTTTAGCGTGGTACTTTTACGTCGCCGAGCCATTTAGACAGGTGTACGACATTACTCAGCCAATTCTCTTTTGCTGAGGATCCTTTTTAGCGGTATTTTTAACCTCCGGTTGCACGCCACCGCGATTTTCCATAAGCCACCGGAAGATAAACAAGGGGAAGCGTGCCAATCGCGGGCTCCGGCATCACCCTCCACGTTAGGTCATCCACTTATACGGCGCTAGTTCGGCCGACACTCTCTTCACTTCTGCGCGTTCCTTGCCTCTTGTCAGCCAATTAGATATGAGAAAGCTGTCAACCTATTTCAATGCTTTTCGCTTTGAAAGCAAACAATAGTGGCCGCCTATCAACGAGCAGAGCGTTTGATTGGGCTGTTCAAACAACGGCTGCGGGTCACCGCCTGATGCTTACGTCGGCAGTGCCAAAATTTGACGTGGGGCGATTGAAATAAAGACAGGCTGGAATGATTTTACGGTATAGCGACCCTTGTTTCATCATTGCGCTGTAATCTGCTCATACTAACGGAAACATGGTTTACCTATGCTCTTCCTGATACTGAGCAACTGTCGTGTCCTGCCGTTGACATACGTTCATATTTAGAGATTTTACGGCTTCTATAGTCGTAGCTAAACCACAACTACTCATCGTTGATGTATGACGCCAGCCCTCCACCCTCCCCACCCCCCCCAAAAAAAACAACACTTAAGAGCACTTCTAATTGCCCTCAAGCATTTTTAATATTCTAAGTCAACTATTCAGAAAATACACTATCACGTGCATCCTATTCTTCGGCGATTTTAACTGCTCAAGCATCGATTAATTTAACCCTCATATAGCTATCGGAAGTACAGAATCTAAAGCGTTCATTACTGTTGGTCTGAATTTTAACCTTACGCAATTGGTAACTCAAACAACTCGTGTCACACAGGTCACTGCTAACATTCTAGATCTTGTATTATGTTCCCATCATGAAGCTCTCTCTTCTATCAATTACAACCGTGGTATAAGCGATCACAAAGTAGTTCTCGCCATCTTTACCCTAGCTCCTTCCCTACGTCATTCGCATAAGAAAAAAATTCGCGTTTACAATAAAGGTAACTACTGGGCAATGAATCAATATTTAGAAAAAGCGTATACGATCAAATAAATGCCTGCTTTCGGTCCCGCTCTGTGCAGGAAAGTTGGCCACGTTTTCAGGGAAAATTGACTTACTTAACTGAAAAATACACACCCATAACATCGATTCGTGCTCACCACTATAAAGCATTGTTCCGAAAGGTGTGGAAACGCTCGAAAAGAAAGAAGCACCTCTTCGTGAAGCTAAGCAAAACCCGAATTGCCGGTCACTGCACCTAGTTGAACAAGTTGGTTTAGCGTGACGGTGTTGTAAATGAGCTTAAATGACGTGGACGATAGGTGAAGACGAGAAGCACACACAGCGCCACTTAAAACTCGTTTATTCGGGAAATCCGGTTGTCACTTCTATACGCATGTACACGTGACACTTGTCATGTGCAGTGCACTCATTAGACATCCAAAAAACAAAGTTCTTTTTCTGTCAACGTCAGGGACACTCCACTGACACATTTTCCTATTACATCACATGCCGACTTCTCTTCGATAATAAGCCTCGCCCATTGATTAAGATTCCGGGCTATAAGGGGGCAGCTATCAAGTTTTGGAGTGCAGGTGCACATTGTGCAGTAGGCGGCGAGATGCCCGTTGCGCCCGCTTTTGACATTATTGCAGTAAGTCGTCATTTAGGCAGCGACCACTTTGCCCGATATACAGCTTGTTCAAAACTAAGCCTTACGGTTCTCTTAAAGTGAGGCACTGGGAGGCACGCGAAGACCATCTGTGCAAATAAGTTATGTGGCCGGGGGGCACAAAGCGAGACGATAATTATCGCTGTGAGCAGCCCACTTAACTAAAACGGAATAATTAATTTTTTGTTGACTGCAGTAAGTGGTTATGTTTGTACTGAAAAGTTAGATGTAGTCGTGTTTCTACAAGAGTATTAGTTGGAGGAATTCTTCTAGCGTGTCTGTACTCCGAGATATCGAACTCCAAATTTTAATTGTCGTTCGCATGATTACGCATGCAAGAGAGTTAGGATCGGCGCAAAGCTCCTCCCTGATTTGACGCGGCTGTTGCGTGCGGCATTTAGGCTGACAACGGGCCGGAAGCCTTGGAAAAGATAACTGTCCCGCTTCCCTTCTCGGCTGGCGAAATAAAAAATCGGAGAAACCGGAACCACTGCCGTAACACGCGACCGCGCAGCCTTTAGCGATGGCGGCAGCTGCTATGCCGAGATAATGGCGCGAGCAGAGAAGCCAGAGGGCAGTGCGCGTGCCTACTGGTGACTGGACGAGCGGGCATGGTCCTTGCCTGGGCTACGCAAATAAAGTGACTGCTGATTTCCAGGTACTGTAAGTTTTATTCAAATCAAGAGCAAGAACTTCATGGCACACCGCGCTGTCATATCTTGATTTCGCCAGCCAAGAGGGGAATGGGAACAGTTATCATCTTTGTCTATGGCTCTGTTAACTTGCACAACCTGGACAACTTCAAGGGAGCGGGAAATACTACCTTAACACTCGAACTTTATGCTACTTTCTTAAGATTGTGTGACAGGCGATGAATGTGGAGAATTACCGCTACCTTTTCTCTCTTCTTTTGTCTCATCGCTTCTCTGCTGACAGAGAAATTGCTTTCCGATGCCTTTACGTTCCGCCTCAGTTACTGAAGCAAACGCGTCGTCAGGGTAGCCAGACGCCTTCAGGTGACGTATACTTGCTCCGAAAAACGCTGCTGTACAAGGTGAAGGGAAGATTTTTTTAAAACACAAGTTGGTAACGCTTCTTTTGACAAGCTTAGAATGAGCCTATCCATAAGGCAGTACCGGCTATCTTGATATTAGCTGGTAACCCCAGCACGCTTGGTCATTCTGAAACGTGATTCATAATTCTAAAAACTTAACGGGTCCACTCGATGGAAGTTCATGAATCACTTGCAATAGTTCTAAAATTTGCCTAAAGTTGTCAATCTGCCATCAACACCAGGTTGTGTGCCAGGGAGCTTTTGTCAAAAATTACAAGAAAGTCATCCACGAACCTAAAGATCAATTTCCTTAATAACACCTATCACAGCCTTAATCACCCATCAAAACACGTATTACGCAAGGAACACGTGTTGTGATGAGTGATGACGCAGAAGTTTTTGCGAAGCCTCGCGAAGTCGCAGATGTCTTGCGAAACATAGTCGGCCATGTTTCTTCACAACCTGCATTCAAATCTTGGTTTTAGCGAACAGACCAAAGCAGTTTTCCTTGATTTCGGTAAAGCATTTGATAAAGTTTGTCATGAACGCCTACTACTAAAACTTTCACGGTTAAATTTTCAACCTGCAGTTTTAACGTGGATATAATTTTTTTTACTAATCGCACGAATTTCATTACATATCAATAAGAATACCTCAGATTCTCTTCCCGTAACATCAGGTGCCCATGAATCTGTATTAGCCCCCTCCTGTTGGTAATATATATTAACGATCTACCATTGCATGACTCCT
Organism: Dermacentor andersoni; assembly: GCF_023375885.2. Taxonomy (NCBI): domain Eukaryota; kingdom Metazoa; phylum Arthropoda; class Arachnida; order Ixodida; family Ixodidae; genus Dermacentor; species Dermacentor andersoni. Next base: position 309,555,615 of record NC_092814.1, read on the forward strand.
GCAAAATCTGCATGTTTGCTGATGATTGTGTTATTTGCCATTCAGTCATTAACAATAATGACCGGCTCGCTCTTCAGAAGGACTTACGCAACATTCAAAATTGGTGCCAGTGCTAGTTAATGATGCTTAATCTTACTAAATACTAAGCAATGTCAACGCCTTAGTCTTCCCGTATGAAATTTCTAACGTGCCTATTGGGACACTTACTAAGTACTTAGATGTTGCCATTTCAAATGATCTCCACTTGTGTGACCACGTGACTAACCTGATCTCATCGACTTACAAATCATTCGGTCTTTTAAGTCGTCACCTACGAAAGGCCCCACAGCACGTGAAACTACTAGCTTAGAAGACACGAATACGACCAGAACTAGAATACGCTCCATCATTTTGGAACCCTCGGTATATTTACCTCCCAAAAGCCCTTGAAGCCGTTCAGAATCATGCCACCTGGTTTATTAACTCCGCTTTATTATATTATATCAGCTTAACATCTTCAAAAGCATATTCTGGTACGAGAACCCTTTCCCGTCACCGTTTCATTGCTAGCTTATCATTATTCCGTAAATTTGATCACTGTGTACTCAATCGGGTGCAATCCGGTAACCCCACTTCTTGTTTAGTACCCTCTAAAGGCGTCTTTAAGATAATAAAGTGAAAGTGAGAGTTAAAAAACATATGTTCACTTATGCACGTGCGTACGTTTAGCGTTGCTCGTACAAAGCGACATGGCTGCCCTTTTGTAGCGCCGTAACTATGCGCTGACGACCCCCATGGAGATTTCCCCGCCGCTTATCCCGATAACAGCCAAGCTTTCGACATCTCGTTCTCAGCTGCTGAGAGAACTATTTCTCTTGGTTTCACTAAAGCCACGTATCTCGGCGATGTTCTCAAGAATGTCCCAATTTTGCCGGCCGCACGGCATTAGCGGATTCACCCGTGTTAACAGCATTGCGGGAGAATGGTTGGGGGCTAATCACTCTGTCTTGCTTGAATGTGGCAATGTACACGAATAACCTGGACAAAATTTACTCAGAACCCCAAGACGAGACCCCTGCGGCCATATTGTACGAGTGCCAACCCATTCAAATAAGCTTGGCGCCTTGGACAGTAAATATCGCAAGCAGGCGGGGTCCACCACTGACCATCGATGCAGGCACACCGTGGCCGCTGGGAAGAGTAGGTTCCTGCGGACATCTTCGACAAGCGTCACGGAGAACGGGTAATCGAAGAAGAGCGACAGCATGGAGCTGGTCTGGTACAGGAAGCCGACCAGGCAGCCAATCCAGATGAACACGCGGAGGAAGATGGATGCCGACATGGCAGTAAATTGAGACTACGGTGGGAGGCGATGACGGCAGACGCTGCTTACACCAACCCGAGCCGCAACTGATTTGCGCTGCACCTACAGCGCGTGCCCGGAGAAAGATCCCGCCTTAAAACTGGTCCTTGCTTTGTTCTGTTGGCTTTTTTCTTTCCTGTAGAGCAAGTGCCAGTTCGTGTAAAATACACGCGCTTGATCCAGGACACGCTCTTCCAATGCGAAACACGAGCGGTTTGAGAAGGCTGCCCATGTTACCTCGTTAGCATAAACCAGAGTCATGCGGACAGCGGCTGTTTCATATTTCCAAATGAGCAACCGCAGAAATCAATAGTGGTGTTCACTTCCGTGCAACGCTTAGACACGACGGTAGCGACCTAAAAGAGCACCTCAGATTTTGCTAACAGCTCACGCGGAGGTGACCTGCTTTTTTGACCGACCATTCCTCGCCATCGCAGTGATTCGGCGTTCAATGATGTATAATAAGTGAATACGTATACAATAGCCTGTCAAACGTGAGTGATTATATGTGCATATGCAGGTAATTAAAACGCACGAATCGATGCGTTGATGCCAAATGTAGCGAATACCCACCGGTCAAAGTGTACCTTTTCAAAGTGTAATCGTGTTTAATTGAAACGCAGCAAGGTATCTTCAGGGCCGACATGGAGGGATTATTAGTGAGAGCCAACTTAGCCTTCTCGTGAGCGAGCAAATTTCCATCAGCACAGCAGTGTCCGGGAACCCACTGGAATGGTATGCAGCAATACTCATTTCGCAAGGCGAGGCTGGTACAGTTCGGCCACTTCGTGAACAAGCCACTAATGTAAAGTCCTCGTCTAAGCGCAGAGGCTGGTATATAGAGTCACAAAAGACGGTCCATGCACGCCTGAGTCTGTTATCGGGACGTGTAATGAAGTGTTTCACGAATGACAGAGCCGCTGCACAGCCGCGTTTATGGAGCAGTTTATAAAAATCATTAAGTGTATAAATTAACAAAGCAACATGAGAAAAGTTTAGGTGAAGCTTGGTGCATGCACTCAGTTTTGTAGACTCCATGTTCAAAACAGTGAACTGACGATCGAGCTGCCTATGAGGTAGCTCCTGCGACGTGAAACACTATTTCCGTGATGCGCCATTGTTGAAGGAATCGTCACCATCATCATCATTATCAATGCAATAAAGGAAAGACCTCACGCAGGCCTTATCTATTGTTGCGCGCACTTGAGGGAAAGACTAAGCATAATTTCCTCTGAGCCGCCGATAGCCGAACACGCGTGTTCACATATCGCCGTGTTGCTGAAACATGAGGCATGCTCCACAACGCCCTCGCTTTTACTGTGCGCCCAACCTGATACTGCGCTTGCACTTTCATCGGAGTAAATCGGGGTAGTGCAGTAGAAAGCAAACTTCGTGGCGGGCAACTCTCGTTTCTACGTGCATTACAAAAGTGTAGTGCTAAAGTGTTAAGCGCACTCGCATTTAATTCAAAACTGCAATGGAATCAGACATTTATGTGCGATTAGATATTTTTAAACGTAAACAGCCATATTTCTTTTTATCGCGACACATATTAATTTTTCAGTTAAAGCGAGAAATGTAAGCACGGAGAGATGCGCTCGAGTGCTTCACTTTTGAAAGCACTCGTGAGATGTGCGAAATGCTTGCCTTTTGCAACAAGATCCTTTTCAAGGGCCGCTTGGCAATTCGCTCTGAGAGCTACCACCTGACATTCTATGCCCTCTATTGTGGTCCGCCGACCTTCACGCATACGACCGCAAGGCACAATGGAGTTAGTGCAGCAGTTTTTCCTATACTTTTTTTATTCTTGTACTGCGTATTTGATAGGATATTTTGGTGGCACAGCTAAAAATTATACCCCACGTAGCATAGCGAGAATGTTCCAGCAAAGAAACCACAGCAATGAACAATCAAATCCTTATTTAATCAAAAAGATAACGCAGGTAGATAAAGAACCGCGCGAACTTGATCCGCGGGAGGTGACAGTACATAAAAACGAAAGCGTCCAGAAAAAAGTACGCGTCACGGGCGCGCGCACTCTTCCCTGGCGCAGTAGTCTACGACAGCGCATCGGCACAGCTGAGCCGCCGGTGATGACGCAGCTACCGCAGCCGAAGCCCTTGGTGATGGACGCGGCCCGTGATCCTGCGCTGCTGCCTGTGTTTCATCCGCATTGAGCAGCCACCGCAACGTCGCCGACAGTGCAGCGCGACGGCAGCTCGGGACACTGCGACAGTCAACAGAAGCACAGCCGTAACCCTGGCGCTTGAATTGAGCGAATGCCGAACGCATGCCGAATGAAAATTTCTTAAATGCATGGATACGGGTCTCGAAGTAAGCAGGCTGATGGCCCAATTATTCCCGGGGTATTGATCGATTTTTAGCAGGGAGACACTCACGGTAACAGGCAATATAAAACGTGCTATACACTTCTGAATGGTGACCCCGAGTCTTGCGACACTTACTGCTATTAGCCTTCGTGCCCTCCAGAATATGCAGCTTCCAAGTCGCAGTTTGACCACTCTTACGCTGCGAGCTACTTGCTCGCAGCGTATACGGAGCTAGCGAATACGGAGCAACACGCACCATTTTCCTGCTTGCTTTGAACCCATTTGTTGGACCTAAATGCCATCGAATACTGCTGGAACGTCTGGAACGTCTGTATACTGCTGGAACGTCGACTGAAGGCATCACTGAGCGCCAATTACGCGTCATCTTGCGTAACATTTGCGCATGCGGACACGTATACTCCATGCATTGCTTAATCTAATGTGCGGAGTCGATGACTGTTTCCTATATACAGAGGTCGCTATACCAGTTACTGCGGACACCATCACTTTCTGGTCGCTACAAGCCGTGGTGATGATTCACCGGTACGAGAATTGAGCTGGGGATGAGCTGGAGAGTTGACTGGCGTTCGCTATATACAGGGTGTCCCAACTATCTTGCACCAAGATTAAAAATATGCAAATACCACGTAGCCTGGCAAAATCGAGGCAATGTTGTTTGTCGTCGCTTGGAGACACTCAGATCTTTTGCGTTCCGCCTAATTAGATATTAGCCTGAATTAAGTATGCACCTTCTCAAACATTTCAATTATAGTAAATGTGTGAATGAGAAAATTGTATAGCGACATGAAAAAATCCCCATACACCTTTCATTTGCTCAATACGTGTTACATAAGAGTGTTTTTCCGAGCGTGAAAGAAGCCCGCGAATACACACAAAGTGCCTCGAGGGGCCAGTCGCTCGGGAATAGTCGAGCGGGGCCAGGGATAGCCACTTCGCCAGGATGCCACTTTTCTTTAATAAAAACCTTCAGTTTGGCAAAGTGCTCAAAATTTGGAGCCCGAACAGCAACGAACTGCAACCAGCGCATTTCACGGGTCGTTACATCGAACTGCAACGAGCAGTCACTCTGCAGCCGATTTCTAAGAGTGAACTAATCCCTAGTGTGTGTTTGCGTATGTGTACAGGCCGCCGTTACAAATGCATGTGAATCTGGAAACGAAACAACGCATTGGGATAGTTTAGAACTCGTTCACGTTTCAAATCTTGAGCACTGTATTTGTATCAAGCTGAGTTTGCCTTTTGTTTATTAAATGATATTTCGGTTTGGTGCGTCGCCTTTGAATATTGGTGAAGGGCTGCTTGTAGACTCTGCTGAATTAAAATTACTACAATGTTCTTAAGGACATTGCCATTTCCGACACTTGAGAGAATCGTTTGGTAACGTGGATTTATTGTCTCGTAGATTGTGAGGGGCAATACTTGCAATGTACTTTCCTCTTAATTTAGAGATATCCATGCCTCACCGTGAAGCTCCAGCAATGTTCGCCCGACACTCTTGAACCATGCAGCTCACTTGACGTCGAGAAATGTGCAGTGATTCGACTATTGGCTAATTAGAGTCCGTTTCCTTGCCTTTGGCACCGTTAAGAGCTTGTTATAAAACGGCAAAATAGATTCAGCTCGTATATGCTTGGCCTGTTGGATCAAGCACCTAAGGGGCAGTTTTGATAGTTCTTTTTTGCATTCACACGGGGGATTAAAAAAAATGAAAAGGTAATGAATGGAAACTTGTGGTAAGCCACTACGTATATAATTGCGAATAATGTGAACCTCAGGTATTTCGAACTACAAAAAGTAAGTAATCGAGATCCAGCTCAAAATGAATTGAAATATTACGGGTGACGCATGGCACGATCTGTGCCTATCAAATTATTGTGACGCCAGAGCCACCGTTTTCACTGCTGACGTGCGACGAAACTGCCAACCTACCTTCCAACGACGCAAGCTTTCGCAGTGGCGCAGCCGTTTGTTCCGGAGCCCGGAGAGCGGTGGGACCTTGGAGGTGCCAGGACGAAGGACCCACGCGAGGCTCGCATCGCTCCTGCCTCCGGTAACGCGTAGCGGAATGCCAGGCGCTGACACTGCTGCTGATCCGAAAAAGGCCACCTGAGATGACGTCATGCTGACACTTGCGGTGGAAGACGTGGCGAGACCTGCTGCAGCCCTCGTGAGGTCGAGACAGGGTTGAATGCTGTTGGCCAGACGGCGGGTCGCGGGCGCTGTCACCTCCAAAGAGGACGGGAAGGGGTTCAGGACGCTGGACGAAGTCGAGTCGCCGATGACGCCTTCGGCGACGCTGCCTACACTCATTCCGGAAGGCTCGAAGGACGTCAGTGTGGTTGGACGAGACATAACCTGTCTTGTGCGCTGGCGTCTCGTGCGGGATCGAACAGGGTGCCGAGCTTCTTCTTTGCCTTTTATTCACACGTAATCCTCTCGCGCCCACGAGCGGCAGCTTGCTTGCTCCACATCTCGTGGTGCTTACCCACTGCGGGGGATTGGCCAAGAAGCCGGCGGTTATAGGCAAGAGGGAGAGTGAAAACTTAAAATAGAAGGTAAGTACGGGTAAGGTAGAAATGTTTAATAGTTAGGAAACAATCTTACTTGCAAGAAACTGAATTAAAGATGATTTTAATTATATGTAAACGGGCAGATTTGGTAGTATTATAATAGTCTCGAATACACTATCAGCGATTTGATGAAATATTCAATTATTGATTCGGTAGAATTAATAAGGTGTCGTCCTTGCGTCACAGAGACAATGCAAATCGCCATGCAGATTATCTATCATGTTTTCATGTGTAACTTTTTTAAACCCGTCTCGTGCAAGAAATGAGAAAGTTGCATTCATCATAATATTCTCGTAATATTATCTTCGCAAATTGTTCACCCCAAAACGGTCGTTGGAATTGTCGACACCAGCTTTCCGCCTTCTGGCACATAGTGCAACAGTTCCTCCTACTTCACAATATGCAATAATCATTTCGGAGCCCTACAGAAAAACAAATATACTGAAAAATTAGAAAGTACTCAAAAGAAAGCTGCCCGGCTTATTTACAATTCTTACGGTCGAACTTCTATAACAGATCTCCGTAGACGTAGTGGCTTCTCTTCGATTACAGAACAAAATCGTGTTTTCCAATTGAAATTCTTTTTTCAAGCTTGTGAATGCCCACGACCATATTGATACCTCGCACATCTTAACACCTATAACTGGTTATGCTACTCGTCCTAAAAACTCCCTAGCAGAAACGTCGCATAACAACTGCTTCAAATGCTCTTATTTTACAAGAACAATAGTTGATTGGAATAAACTTCCTGGTGAAGTCGTTCCATTAAATTCTCTCCCGCTTTCAGGCGCACCTGCATTCTTTACTCTATCGCACATTATTTGCTCCTTGTTGCTTGTATTCTGTCCTTTTTGCCATGTTGGATTCAAGCGTCGGCAAGATTGCTTATTATGTATGTCTGTATGAGTGCACTTGTTTCTTCATACCTCGCTAAGATCTTCTAAAATATCGCAGCATCTATAAATAAATTAATAAGTAAATAAATAAATAAATATCGCTCAGTATCGTGATCTGCGAGGAAAGAAAATCGCTGCAGGGTTTGAGGTACAGCGCAGGGTCATCGTTGCTCAAATCTTACGAGAGCAGACGGAGTCTCTTGCGTCTATTCGGTGAAGTGTGCGGCCTGCTGCGTCCCCCTGAACTGCAGGCATGGTCACCTCAGCTTTACACTGTGCGCATACATACATGCGCAGCAATTTCGGTCATTTCTCCTTCGGAAATTTGTTGAGCTTCACCGTGATACACCAAATTAACTCAATGGACAGTATTTTAAAAAAAATTATATTTCGAGGAAATCGTTCAGTTTGAACACGTTTTCATTAACAACGTCGAGGGCGTACTTCCCTCTAATAAGATGCGCGTTTACGGCGCATATTGGGCATTTGCATGGTATCGCGTTATAACAGTGTTTTGTTTCTGACCAAAACCCTGTTCTAATGCCGCACCAATTGGCCACTAAATGCGTGAATTCGTATGGTATTAAATAGAAGTACCCTCTCGGCGTTACAATTTGAAATTTGTTGAAACTCGCCTAATGTTCTGAAACATAGTTTTTTTAACTTCTACCCATTGAGTTACGCTGGTATATTGTGGTGAAGTACAACAGATTGCCGACCCTGTCCAAAATTCCTGGACATGGTCTGCGCGCGTTGTTCTAGACAGTGTCACCGGTGCAGCGTCATTGTGGATGATACGGCTTCTGGCTCAAGGTATTTATTGTGTTCCACAGTAGTAGTGCCCTAGCTGCGCTGATCCATAAGTGTGCTTCAGTTCGTGCCATGTCATCGGTAAATGCTGCTGCTTCTGCAGCTCTATTAATCCGGCGTTGTAACGTCATGGAGATTCTCCACGGAAAAGCGCAGACGGCGACTACTCGAATAAAAAGTGAAAATGGAGTTACTTTTTTCGCGGTGTTCGGCTACTAGTAAGCGGATCGCGAATTTATGTAATTGTAAGCTCCCTGTAGAACATTTAGGCAGCATTACTATTTGTGAGGCAGCTTGCGCGAGTGCTATGGATAGAGCCAGGACGGAACCTGTATCGTTATGGAACGACAAAAAATTGGGGTTGTGCGAATATTGAAAATTTCGAATACGAGTCAAACAGGTCCTTGCTATTCGACGCGTATTCAATTCGAGAATTCACCATTCTATTATTGCCGAATATTCACTTCTGTTCGAGCGGCGGATAAAAACAGTTACTGGAGTCTTGACGGAGAGAAACCGACTAAAAGATAGGACTGTTCCGAATTGTTCTGCTACAGAACGACCAGTGCAGGGCCCGTGTTCCCAAGAAACCTCTTGCACTGGAATTGTTCGCGAGAGCAAATTCGAACCAATCCTGAGGGTGGGCATGTAATAACCCGTCCACCCTCGAGACCGCACGGCCGACGTGCAAAGGGCGCTTAAGAAACGAAAAGCTTTGTGAATTCAGCCCCAGTTTCTGAGCGAACGCATGGAGCAGATAATTTCTGCTAAAAAATGTGCAGTGATTCAGTAATAATGTATCATTGTTAAGCATCCTTCATGATTATTTATTGTCTCAAAGTTAGGAAAACCTGTCCCCATCAGATACCCTATCAGAGACCCCGCATCAGTGATGTACCACATAACCACCGATCTCCAATTTGCGTGACATCGCGGAGAGCCTTTGCGAACAAATCCTGCGACAACAGCGCTTTATTTGGCGCGCGTTTTGAATCCCTCAGATGAAATATAATTCATGAGTTAATACACCTTCGAAGAAGTCAGATATATCGTGATGAAGGAGCCTGCAGGTGTCTAACAAACCAAGAAAAAAGAAAAAAAAACATGCGAAAATTTTCTGTCAGTGCTCTTTTCTAAATTCATTATATAAACTTGGGCGAGGAAGTGGGTAGCGTATTGGAAACTCTCACAGGGTGCCGCTAAGTGTCCTGATTGCGCAAGTTGCGACATGCACATGAACGACAGTGCACGGCGCCTCATGTTTCTGATTTGTTTCGAGTTAATGCTTTTGCAAGGGAAAATACTTCACAGAAGTTCTACAATATACCCAAGCGAATTTCGATATTTGTTCAAGTGCGCTGCGCATTTTCCCGAAAGCCGGAGGCACGCGAATTCTTTTTTTCTTTTTCGTCGAACCCGTTTGAGCCCGCATTTAATCTCCTAACCGGTTCTACCCGCAATACTTTTCGCTTCGGAGCTGAAATCGAACTGAACCAAAGCAAACCCGAACCGAACCTGAGAAAAGTTTGGATCGAAACCCCTGGACCGAACCCACATCTTCCGCTTTATGCTTGCGGTGCTCTACCAACTGTTCTGCGGTATATAGCGCGACCCTTCCCCCCAATTCGGGGAGTTCTAGTGGTAAGTGTATACAAGCCCTGTGCGGGTTAGCCGGCGCCGCTAACAGCCAAGACGGGGACGTGGAGCATCATTTTAAACGCTAGCGTCACGTGGTGCGTGTGCTTTGGAGCAGACGTAGAACTCCCGGCGTTTGAAATAGTCTTTTCGTATGAAATGTGCAGAAAGAAAAAATGGAAACGCTTTCTATCGAAATAGATTTGCTAGTCATATTACTGCTTCCGCGGCATAACTTCATCATTGCCATATGAGTGTCCTCATTCCTCCACTTTCAAATTCTAGGAACCCATAACGTAAAAAATATTCGAATCTCCTGACGTCAAACTAACGTAACCGCCGACGCAAGCACCAGGCGGCGATCCGCAGCGCTGCTTCAACCGCCCAATCAGATCCGCTCCTCGTTTATAAGAGGCTTGTTTGCTTTCAAAGCAAATAGCAGTGCCAATTTTCACACGTTTTTCTTGCCTAATTGGCTCAAAAGGAGCGAGGAGCACGCAAAAGCGCAGAGCGCTTCGGTGGGGCCAGGCTACCACACTGAAAGTAGATAACCGGATGAGGAGTGGGGTGTCGGCGTCTGGGATTGGCCCGCTTCCCCTTGCGTTTATAAGAGGCTGCTTTTGTTTGCTTTCAAAGCAAATAGCAGTGCCAATTTTCACACGTTTTTCTTGCCTAATTGGCTCAAAAGGAGCGAGGAGCACGCAAAAGCGCAGAGCGCTTCGGTGGGGCCAGGCTACCACACTGAAAGTAGATAACCGGATGAGGAGTGGGGTGTCGGCGTCTGGGATTGGCCCGCTTCCCCTTGCTTAACTTGCGATGGCTGATCGAAAATGGCGGCGGCGTGCAAAGGAAGGTTAAAGATGCCGCTAAAACGGAACCTCAGAGAACAAGAGTTCGCAGAGTGATGTCGTAATCGTGCCAAAAGTGTTCGACGACGTAATACTACCGCGTTTTTGAAGCGAAAAGCTTCACTACGCTAGTCAACAACACGCTTCGCGCGAGCCGGCGTATGTCGGAATTGGCTCCGTAAGCGTGTTCGAAGTCGGCGCAGGTGGCCACTGCTGCGCGCTATGCGTCATCGTTTGACGTTCGCCGCAAGCCCGTGTTTATCCCGGAGGCCGACTGTATAACCGCTTGCCAGAGAATAGGCGTGCGCATTCAACATGGAAGGAGAAGAGAGTGATAGTACCGATACAGAGAGCTGTGTTTATGGCTGTACATAAATCGCAAGGCAACGTGCCCAACAATGATGAATAAAGAAGGTTATAATCCTGCTTAACTTATGGTATATATCACTGATAAGCAATTTGCATAACTACACAAGGCACACGTATAGCATAACCATGAGCTAACCAAAGCATATTCATAAGTGAAACCGTAAGCATAGCCATAGGCTAAATCATAAAGCATAACCATAAGCTAAACCGTAAGCATCACCGAACCTTTTCGCTTCGAGATATCCAGACTTAACCTTAGCTATAAGCCCCAGCCAATTTATTTTCTCTTTTTATTATACGCAAATAAATCCCTACTTCCCGACAACTCCGAGCAGCCAGTGCCTGGGCCATCGGTGGGCAGACGCCTTCTATTTCTTTCGAAACTGGGCAGTCTCCAGCTATACCGAAAAAAAGTGCATTTGTGTTCCTTGTTAGGCATATTAATGCATTTTCAATGCGTACACATCCCTTTGACATGGCGAGCTTTCGTGGTTTTGTAATGTGGCGTGGCAAAAAGACGAAGTGGGCACGGCCCGAAACATTTTGACCAATAGGGGGAGGGCTTAGGGCGAAGAAAGTCTGCAATCAAAAATAATTATTTTTCTTTCGTTCGGTTTAGTCATGCATATAGTCAGTGTGAACACGTCTTATAAGACGAGTTTTCGTGGTTCTTGTGACGTCGAGGGAAGCCCGAAAAGTGTTTGACCAATCGTGGAGGGCTGATTGCAGAAATGAAATAGAAACAGTTTGGAATAGCTTCACGTTATAGCGCCCCTAGTAAGGATAAAAATGTAATTAATAGCTGTAACCGCAAGTCATTTGCTCGGTCCTATGAAAACACGATGACGTGTCGTGGAAGCGCAGCTATTTTCTACCTGTCGGAACGCCTCAGAGGTCATAAACGCGTTTTCAGAAAAAAAAAAAAATGAACGTTCTACCCCAGGATTCCAGGAATCTGATTTAGTCTGACCCCAGACAAGGTGGATCTGCTCAAAGTGACCCAACGGCCTGGCGAAAAATTTCACATAAGTGCGGTCACCACCAGATCACCGACTTGGGATCTACGCGCGCATTGATACCAAACTCACATCATTATAGCGCATGGATCAGTGGTTTGGTTTTTGAATATTGCGGGTAGAAGTCCAAGAAGTGTCTATTGCAGGATGACGAAGCTGCATGAAGGAACACGGAGATAAATGTACGGGCGTCGAATGACGCATATCGCGAAAGGTGTTTTGTACAGGAGCGCGAGAGTTTTACAGCTGATGGCTTATCTGCATCTGTATCACTTTTCCAAAGCCCGTACGCACGCTGTGTCGACAGAATGGCGTTATACTGCTGAGCACGTGGTTGATGTTAAATTTTCTGACGCAGTGGCTACATTTATTTATTTATTTATTTATTTATTTATTTATTTATTTATTTATTTGGTTTAACGTCCCCAAGCAACACTTGGCTTTGGGAGGACGTTACGAGTAGATGGCTCTGGATAAATTTTACTGTGTTTTAAAATGAGCCGAAATATGAGTTCCCGAGCGTTTACGCAGCAGAACGCCATAGGCACGGCGTCACCTCGGTGGGGAGTGGCTGTGCATTCCGATGGAAAGGGTTGGTGAGTGAAGCATTGCTTGGTAATCGCTTCATTTGGTCATTTCTGCGCCACCACATTTCTAAATACACTACTGCTGCTAAAACGTCGTGGGACACGGATTCTGCGCAAAGTATCTCGTAATTTTTTTCAGGCAGCTGATACGACACGTGTGAGAACTCTGGTGCATTGTTGTCAGTAGATGTGTAAGCCGAGCGTTCAATGCGCCTGCTAAATCCAGGCTGTGTGCCAGAAGTAAGAGTAAATGTACGTAATTTCCTAATATATGTTCCGAAAAATCGTTGGCACCGAAAATACAAAAGAAATGTTTCAAATATTTCGCGCCCTAAGCGTTCAAGCCAAGATTCAGGGCGCACTCGGCACCCGAATGCGGGACCAGAGTGGCGCAAGTGATTCGTTTTGTCTGCATCTGGATTGCACCGCGAAATGTGAGCTTCGCGTTGTACGCGTTCCGCAGAAGTCGTCTGGTGGATGGAGCGAGTACGCGCGGTCTTTGACCTTGTGGAGCCAGCGAAGCGCGTTTTCTTGGTGTTTTAATTAGAGTCGCGCGTACGCCACATTTGTATGCCAAGGTGAACATAAATAAGAAATAATAAAGCAGCTCGCGCCGTTGGACACATTACCCTACCCACCTTCGACGTAGTACTTGCATAGTACTGTGCAAGTATTATGCATAGCGCGACTTCAACAGTAAACTTCGGTATATAACTACTTCAGCATTGCTAGTCAGACCACCAGGTTTGGCCAGCTATGTATACATACGGATATAAATCTCGCTGTCAGTCGAATCGTCTCGAATTACGACGAGATGAGAGACGACCTCGTCGCACCTGCATTCACTATATCGGTCTTCTAGCGTGCAAGATGGAATCACAAGCAGAGCTTGCTTTTGTAACCGACTAGCTGCTTTTCAGCGTCTGTGTGTGCCAACACGCTGACCCAATGGACCCGCGAAAAGAATATTCCAGCTAATGCATTTGGAACACTGTTTCTTTCTTTTTTTTTTACGAGAGTGGTTACTTAATATTACGTCCTTTTTGGGCTCGTTGGAGTGGATGAGTTACAGTCACGCACGGATAAAATCACGGGCCGCTTTAGATAGCCGTGATAGATTCCTCGAGCTACGAACGAAGCCATCTGAAAGTGATAAGTGGTAGAGTTGGTTGTTTGGCGGAAGGGCAACGAGGCATGACGAAAAATAACCAAGCAGAATACTGGTTTGGGTGAGTTGCTATCAAATTCTTATCGGCGTTTTCTCATGCGCAAAAAGAGGATCGAGTCGGGGAATACGGCAGGGATATTAAGAGTACCTTCGTGTGTCCTGCTCCATATCTCATATTCCATTTTCCATATCGCAAGAACCCACCGATGTGGAAAATGTAAGCGTATATGGAATATCCGTGCTAAAAGAACTGCGTAGCCTACTTTGTGCCTTACCAGTGTCGTACCAGGTGCAGTATAAAGTAGGACTACTCCTTTCTGACTTCATTTCAATCTTCTGACGTCAAACTTATGTAACCGCCTACGCAATCATCGGGCGGACCCGCCGTGGTTGCTAAGTGGCTATGGCGTTGGGCTGCTGAGCACGAGGTCGCGGGATGGAATCCCGGCCACGGAGGCCGCATTTCGATGGGGGCGAAAACCACCGTGTAGATTTAGGTGCACGTTAAAGAACCCCAGGTGGTCGAAATTTCCGGAGTCCCCCCCTACGGCGTGCCTCGTAATCAGAAAGTGGTTTTGGCACGTAAAACCCCATAATTTAATTTATTCATCGGGCGGTGACCCGCAGCCTTCTCTGAAGAGCCCAATAAGACAGTCTGTTCGTTTATACGAGGTCTCTCTCTCTTCTTTTTTTTTGCTCTGGAAGGAAGTAGCATTGCCTACCTTGACACGTTTTTCTGATCTAATTGGCTGCCAAAGGAAGGAGAATGAATAAGGCCAGAGGGTTTTGTTGGGTCCGAGCCATGTCGAAATGAGTGCGAGTAGATAACCGGATCAGCAGGGGCGTAGCCAGGGGGGGGGCTTATGGGGCTTCAGCCCCCCCCCCCCCCCCCGAAATTTTTTCGGGCTGTCCATGGACCGCCAACCAAAGCGACCCCCGGCGCCGGAAATCACACTGGATGTTGTCTAGCATGCCTTTTGGCGCTCGAAAAGACATCTGACCGCGAAGATTGCGAACTCGGGCTGGATTTCGTGGCCACGCCCATACACCGGGAGTCACATAACGCCAAGCAGTCCCATCCGAGCACAAAGTTTCAAGGGCGCTTTGATGGTGAGCGGGCTCGCCGCGGAATCTCACTGAGGCCACGGAATCTATGGAGCGCATGGATATCAATTGCGAAACTTTATGGGTATAAATCTCATAAGCTCTTGATGTGAAAGGTGCATTGACATTTCCAAAGTTGTGCTTTAGATTTTCAATTGCGGAACTTTGGGGGTTTAATGTTGTTATAAACATTTGACGCCAAAGGTTCATTGACTTTTCTAAAGTCTTACATCGGAACATACAATGAGACAAGCCAAATCAAAGCAATGGCAGACGAGTTGACAAAGCACGCAGTGAGGTCCAATGAGACGAAGCGTTGGGGTGGTTCATTTGTGCCGTCATGTCACATAAAAAAATATCAACATTTTTTTTTAACCTACGCCAGAACATCCATGTCAAGACACTAAAGCCAGCCGAAGTAACTACGTTCTTATTTATTTTTTCTACTTTGACTTTTATTCGCGAGCTCACATTGAGCCGCTTCAATTTCTTTTTGTTCTCGCTACCCTACCCGCGGGCTGCCAGAGCCAGCCAGAGCGCATACGTTTTTCTCGTATGGCCCCGACCACCGCGCGGTGCACTACGGTGCGCGTTCGGTTTGCTCTGGCCGAGTGGATTTTCACCTGACAGAATTCTGGACGCTTTCTGGCTAGCAGACGAGAAAAAAAAAACAATGGTCGCTCGCCGCCATCACTGTGGGGAATCGAAGGATTGCACCGCGTTCCTTGAGCGGAACCTTTCCGGAAAGTCTTGTTTCGCCGGTGTAGGATACTGAGCAGTATGCGTATGGTTCTCAGTGGACCAAGCGTCTCATGTTTTCTTCGGCATTCCTTCCGTAGCCCCATTAAGTGCCCGAAGTAGGCATTCGATTCTGACCAACATACTTTCCTATGCGTTTCTTTTTTTTTTTTTCATTTCGGTGCCTCCGCCCCACAGAAAAAAAAAAAATACACTGTTACGGCGCAGCGAATTGTCGCATGGTGAAAGTTCGATTTTGATACTTCTTTTGCGGAACGTAATGGGCGACGGGACGCTTCAGTTGCCGGATACGTTTATTGTATTATTGCGAGAACAATTATATGGACACTCCAGCCGCATTCCAACCGTCACCGTCGCCCTCATGTTTCGTATAAAGTCCAAGGGTAATAACATCGTGACCACGCGCTGCATGCTGTATGTGCGAGTGAAAGCGTAGGAGGGGAGGTGGAATGGGTGAGCCGACGATGGTGGCTCAGTCTTGTGTGCGCAAAGAAGAAAAGCGGGGAGCAAGCGTGCAGCCTTCCGTCGCGCGCAATACATCGGGGAGAGTGGATTGAATGGGGGCGGAATCTAGGATTCTGTGAATCTATGATTGTGCAACATCTTTATTTGCCTTGTTTGACGCATTATACACAGTTACTTTTTCTTACATACACAGACTCATTGGAGACTTATACTTATACTTAAATATCTTGTTGCGAGGTTTTGTGTATACATGCAGTGAACTTTGTTTCCAGTGACACTTTTTTGTGCTTTATCAAGCCGTATTTTCGCATTTGTATATCCCATTGTATCTTTGCATTTCTAATGTACGAGGGCGAGTCAAATGAAAGTGAGCCTACTCTAACCGCGCAATAATGGTTCGGTTCATTATCTGCGAGGCATGCGCGTAGGAGAACGGCATGTCTCATTTACAAAAGTGAACGCAGGTGTGAAGATAAATGTTCTTTAAGGCTCTCATACACTGGGTTGAATATGGTTGCGTCACATAATGGACACTTCGAAAATTGAACAGCTTGGTGTCGCGAAGTTTTTGACAGCTGAAGGTGTTTCCAAAACAGAAATTAATCGCCGTATGGCTGCCTTGTACGTTGAACACTGTATTTCATTGACCACTGTGAAGCGTTGGAGCAAACGGTTCAAAGGACGTTGCAAAAACATTCCAAGACCGGGCCAAAACCATCGTGCAATCACCCCCCACACAATTTCAAAGGTTCATGAGCTGATGAAACAAGAACGGAGGATAAACATCGATGAACTGGCAGATCGTCTGAACATCAGTCACGGTTCGGTTCACGCCATAATTCATGAGCTTCTCGGTTATCGGCTGTTTGGCGCGCAATGGATCCCCAAGATTTTGATCCATCGCGAGAAGACGGCGAAGTTTCGCGCTGCCTTGACTCATCTGATCGGGTATCACAATGAGGATGAGGACTTCTTGTTTGAAATTGTGATGGGGGCGAACCTTTGTGCCACTACTACGAGCCTGAAACACGATGGCAAAGCTTACAGTGGAAACGTTCCAATTTACCACGCCCAGAGAACGCAAATGCCATCATTTCCGCTGGAAATGTGTTGTTGACTTTTTTTTTCGATTGTTAGGGTCCATTACTGATAGAATTTGCTAAATCTTGAGAGGCTATCAATTGTTTCCGATATTGTGAAATGCCAGAACGGCAGCGTGTCGCAATCAAGAACGAACAACGTGGAAAATTGACGAATGGGGTCATCTTGTTCCACGACAATGCCTGTCCCCACGTCGCTTATGTGGTTAATACAAAACTGGCAAAGTTCAAGTGGGAAACGCTGCAATATCCGCCATACAACTCAGACCTGTCACCTTGCGACTTCTACATTTTGGGGCAACCGAAAAAACAGCTCAAGGGAACCAGATACAGACTTTTTTAAGCAGCAACCCAAGGAGTTTTATAAGACGGGAATCACGCGACTAGTTAGTCAATGGGACAAATGTCTAAATTCTCATGAAGACTACTTTTAAATAAAATACCCCGTTGTTGGCTCACATTCATTTGACTTGCCCTCGTATATCTTGCAGAACTCCTGCTTTTTATACGTGCTCTCTGTCGCGACTATAACTTCGGTGCAATTACTCACGATACACGACAGGGGACAGCTACTCCTGCGTAATACATTGGAACAAACGACAGCGTTATTGAGATTTTTCACTGGCCATTTCATACATACAAGAATGTAAGCACAGTTCTTGAATAACAAAGTTTCATTAACATATTTGTCCTCAACTTGTTCAGTTCATTGCCTTTTAATTTTTCATATCAGCGGCATGCACTGCTTTCCTGGTTTCGAATTGATATAGTTCTAAAGTTCGTGTGATATTTTCTTTACTTAATAAATAGATAAAAATATGGAAGCATTGATATCAGTTATTTTGGGCAAAATTTTTGGCACATACGAGTATATTTTTTTATGAAAAAATACATATTTTATTGTTTTGACAGTGCGTAGCGTTCAAGAATTCGTTTGCAGCATCTTTGGCAATGACAATGCAGTTATTATTCATGTATTTGATCCCTCGACAAATTGTTTAAGAGGAAGCTTTAGCTCGGGTCCAATCCGACGCGGCCTATTCAAATACTTGTAAAACGCAGAAGCGCTTTTCTGAGATAATCCTGCTAATCGCTTTTATTGAAATTGGTTGCATTTGAGAGAGAAAGTTAAATTCTAGTGTCTGTTGGAAACAGAACTTCGATTTAGGGCCTGAATTTTCTTTAAAATATTTTGAAAGATTCGAAAGTTTGAAAAAATACAAGCACGACGTTTACAAACTAATAGCTATGCATGAAGAACAGATATTGTAGTTATGTAAACGGCATCTATTATAACAGTGAAAGCGGACAAGTTCGATATGTCAATTTGTATCTTACGTGAACTGGTTACGTTGCGTACAACGGTTGTGCAAAAGCCGTATTTCCACAATACTAAATTTTTTTTTGAGATTCATGTCTAACATATCTATTTTGTCCGCTGTAGATGTACTATTAGATGCAATTCACAGAATTGTGATATCATTTTTCATTGTTGAGTCACGGAGTCTTAAACTTGATAGGGTCGTTTTCTGAAAATTTTCGATTTTGACCAATTTTTAATAAATAATTGACCACCTAAATGAAAAATTCGAAACCAGCAGTCACTAGAATTAAACGTTTTCTTTTAAATGCAACAAACCTCCTCAAATTCGGTGAAGTGGTTGCAGGGAAAAACGAATTCCCCTTCTACATGTATTTAAATAGGAGCACCCGAGCTAAAGCTTCCTCTTAAGCAGGAGGACGAGCGGCAACGTGCCCCCCCCCCCCCTCGAACAGCGGTGAGCGGTGATGGTGAGCGGCGAGCCCGCTCACCATCAAAGCGCCCTTGAAACTTTGTGCTCGGATGGGACTGCTTGGCGTTATGTGACTCCCGGTGTATGGGCGTGGCCACGAAATCCAGCCCGAGTTCGCAATCTTCGCGGTCAGATGTCTTTTCGAGCGCCAAAAGGCATGCTAGACAAAATCCAGAGTGATTTCCGGCGCCGGGGGTCGCTTTGGTTGGCGGTCCATGGACAGCCCGAAAAAATTTCGGGGGGGGCTGAAGCCCCATAAGCCCCCCCCCCCCCCCCCCTGGCTACGCCCCTGCTGGTGGTGACAGACCTATACATAATCACTGAATTGAAGAAACGCTTTCTAGATAGGTGGTTGGTATTCATCGCATTGATATGTAAAGTATATGCGTTGGAAAAGATGTTGCCTTTTTTGTAGCTATAAAATATAGCTATCTTTATAGGAAGTTGAACGCGCATCTCGTCTCTAAAACATAACGTAGAACGTTAGACACTTCAATTTCAGCTCAACCCTTCAAGTGTTGTTAGAAACAACGCGTTAAACGCCTCTGAGGCGTGTGAAGGGATTGTCGATGACTGAGAAGATTTTGCCAGACATTGACAATCCATTCACATGTGTCGAAGACATTTAACACGTTGGTATTGACGACAAGAGACTGGACAACCAGGAGGTGCAGGTTTTTAGCCAAATCTTCTCCGGACACGACTTCATGTCTTGCCAGTTTATCTTGAAACATGCCGATCGTTTGGCTGATGTCAGATAGAAGATGACGGCATCGGATGGAGGCAGGAGCCGCCAAAGAACGTGCTTCGCTTTGCAGTGATGGGACTTCGCGCTTGAGGGCGTCCTTCATCCGGTTACCCTCTTTGGTGATAAACATTATCATAGGGCTATCGTCTTAGTACACTACGTTACTGATATGCGAAGCGACTTTGAGCCGGTCTCCATCAAGTGTTGCCTGGACATGAATCTAACACGCCGCATTCGCGTGTTTCATAGCCGCTGCTACAGGGTCGGCAAATATCGTGAACAGGGCACTGCCGTCGCCGTCTCTGTCAGCACCCAGAGCGACTCAGACGCTCTTGGGGCAATTGGAACGTCATGTATAAAGGGACAGTCCAATCTACATTGATCCGTCTCTATCAAAGTTGAGTCACTACTTCAACGGTTCAAGCCTGGTCTTCAAAGAACCATTTGCTTTTGACATCTTACTTTGGGCTTCATTCAACTGTGAGCAGAAACTGCCAAATCTTCAGCCAGGCGTAAGCCACGGTTGCAATATGGCATGCAGCCGGGTTCGTGGTAGTTTGCTGCGACCCGGTACGACAGTATGACGCCACGACAGGTTAACCAGGCTCAAATAAAAAAAAAACATTACAGGTTACCTAGACCACAGGCTGACGCGAGACCTTTCCCTCGCTAGGCTCCCTGCATCGGAGCAGATGTAAGTTCCGGTCGCAGCCGAGCACCAATCGACGTCTTAGCTTTCCGGTAAAGGCGCTTTCGCTCACCATTTTCGGTTAAAACCGAATACTTAAAATAACTTCATAGTTCACTTTTCGAATTCAACAGAAAACTCTGCACTCTGAATATATATTATAAATTAAACTACTCGATGTTTTGACGGCCTGCACGTATGCTATCTTCAGCTTTTCATTGCGTTAGTTCTGGATCATAGTAAAGAGTATCATTGTATTGAAATTTTTTTTACCACAAAGCACGCACGTGTTCCTACATTCGTCTTTTCTTTTTCTTAAACTAAAGCCCATCCTTCCAATTGAGATAGTTGCGATAAGTATGCACAAGCATGCCAGGCACGCGTCCTAGAACGACTATTTTTGCATCTTCAAGCCGGGCTCACGACAGTTACACTGCAGTAATGGCAACACGATAATAGAGCTATGTGCACTGACAAGGAACACAGGGCAGGCCTTGGGCATCGACTGTTTTCGTGTTGACTAACGCCCGTGCTGCATAACTTAATGTTTCTTCCCATTGATTTCACGCCGACTAATATTTTCCACATTTCCGTAACATAACTCATCCCACTTTTCTGAACTGCAATACTTTCGCTGCAACAAGTACAAGTTGCCCTATTGTAATGCTCAGGCCATCAACAGTGAAGGCCTAGCGTCACCTCCGTAGCATTCCCTTTCCCAACAAAGCCTCCCGGCGACTGTCATTTTCAACCTCTGGGACACTTAGCAATGCGCTAGCGCCGATGAGTCACAAGCGTGCAAGCATGACGGGGTGTGAAATGCTCCTTTTATAAGAAATAATGCCTTGCCACATAAGGCCGTCGAACGCTTTGCTTAAACCACTCTGACATGCAACGATCTGGCAGTGTATTCCGAAGCTGAGAAAACCGCATATATGGTCTTTGCATTACCATTTCATATGCATCGAAAGCAGTGGCCGCTATTCCCGCATTTGCGGGCACCTACAGGAAAAAAAGAAGCTTTCTTTGCCTCTCCCTTGTGCAACGCGGACAGTGCAACGCGGACAGCAGCCCCCAAATGGCTGTCACCTCATGGTACTCATGGTATAGCGAAATTGTCTCTCCTAGTCTTCTCACAAGACGTCCAAGGAGTGGCCAACCATCGACTTCTCTGAAGGCACACGCTCCACGTCTCTTCAATGTACTTTTATATCGCGTTTGCATCAAGCGTTGTGCTGTAGGAAAGTTATTCGTGGAACACAATAGCGATAATACCGCTCACCGAAGAGCGCAATACTTGGAAGCTCACGGGATGCCTCCCATACAAGAGGCCGATTCGGGAGAGCGCGTGCGCAGGCGAGACTGGTGGTGGCCGAGGGCACGCGCGAAGCCTGCGACATGGAAGTCCTCGATGCGCTGTCGGCTAGAAGCCCCTTTCTGTGCCGTGTGCAGCTGGTGACCAATCTTCAAAAATGCCGTGCAGCACTGCCACGCAGAACAGCAGGCGGCAGAAGTCACATGTAAAGTTGGCGTACAGATCATGCACTTGCGAAAACAGGCTGCCTCGTTCGGTCGACACCGCGTGGTGGCACGAATGCTGTTCTAGGATGCGCCGTCGAAGCACGGCCATCGGATCCGGGAGAAGGCATAGGAGTACGATCTCTGCCTTTGTGTCTCCTCCTGGAAAGTGAACAAAGCAACTAAAAATTTTGCAGCTTTTTGTTTTCGTCGGTAAGAACACAGTGCCCTACTTTGCGCAGCCATATAGTACGCATTAATACAGAAGCTAATTTCCTATCAAACCAGCTGCGCTTTGAAAATATGTAGCAGCCTTCGATTAGAAATATTAAGCGACAAAATCGGTGCCCATGACTCAAGTGCATTATCGTCAGGCTTTGTGATGGGCTAGGGGGGCTGGTTATCCCCATCTACAGCGCTTCGAAAAATCTAGGTGCTGTACAAATGTACATTTGCTGCGCCCACTTCTCTATCTGTCATGCGACGTCACAAAGCCTAGAAGACCTTCCACGTCAAAGTAACGCGTGCGCATTAAAGATGTATTACTATGCCGCCCAAAACTAAATCTTTTTTCGGAATAGCCCGAGGCTGGCCCGTTGCAAAAGAAATAGATAATAGACAGTTTTAGTTACACGTACGTAGAGGCTTTGCGTACGTAGAGCTTCTACGTGTCAGCAGTGCGCATGCGTAAAACGTAGCGGGCGCGCGCGCGTCTCACGGACGTACGTGAGATTCAATTCTTTGCGTGCGTTTCTAGCGTACGTAGACAGCTTCGCGCGGGAGTTCCGCGAGATCACAAGCAAGCGACAGCGGGCCGCGCGCGCGCAGACGGCTTGCATCGAAACACGGTGACAGGATTCAGTTGGCTACCGCCGTGTCCACATTTCCCGATAGACGTAGCTACGGGGTCCTTCCTGGCGTGCGTCGCGTACGTGTAGCTAAAAGCGTTTCAGATGGCGTGCACGTAAGGTACGTAGGCTTTTCACGTTTGCGTACGTGAAGCCTCTACGTACGTGTAACTAAAACTGTCTAATGTCTACCCACCGATCACTCTGGCACTGGCAGCTCGCAGCTGCTTATAAGAATGGATTTATTTGCGTAGAATAATTTTTCTGCGGCAAAATAGCGTTGTCAAGCAATTTCGGCACGCATACAACATCGCTCTGCCAGCTCTTGTTGGCTGAAGATCCGTTTTAGTGGCATTTTTAACCTTCCGTTGCACACCGCCGTGATTTTCGTCCAACTATCACAAGCTAAGCAAGAGGGCCAATCCCAGCCACCGAGACCACCCACTTCATTTACTTCCACTGCGTAAGTTGGGTCCCACCGAACCGCTCTCGACTTCTGCGTGCTCCTTGCCTCTAGTCAGCTAATTGGATAAGAAAAACCTGTCAAGGTAGGTATCGTTATTCGCTTTGAAAGCAAACAAAAGCGGCCTCCTATAAATGAGGAAAGCGCTTGATTGGGTGGTTCAAACAACGCTTCAGGGGCCCTATAACGTAAAACTATTCCAATCTGTTTTTATTCCAATCTCCTGACATCAAATTTACGTAACCACCGACGCAAGCATGGGGCTGTAACCCGCAGCGTTGTATGAAAAGCCCAATGAAACGCGCTCCTCCTCTATAGGAGGTCACTTTTTTTCTTTCAAAGTGAATAGCAGTGCCTATATTGAGCAGATTTCCTTGTCGAATTGGCTGACGAGAGGCGAGGAGCACGCTCAAGTGGACTGGGGTTCGATGGGGCCGAGTCAGAACAGTGAAAATGGATAACCAGCCCAAGACGGTGACGCCGGCGTCTGTGATTGATTCGCTTCCCCTTACTTAGCTTGCAGTGGATGGTCGAAAATCGCGGTGGCGTGCAGCGGAACGTTAAAAATGCCACAAAAACGTATCCTCGGCAAAGAAGAGTTGGCAAAGTGATGTTGCAGATGTGCCGAAAGGGCTCGCTAACGTTACAGTGCCACGGAAAAATGCTTATTATACGTAAATTCATGCTCCGCGGCTGCTCCCACTTGTCACGCGTACGTTAACGCCTGGTACACTTGCTTCAGCGGGCGGAAGGAACACACGAACGCAAGATGCAATACACACGTAACATTCATTCAATAGGCTATTTTAGTAACAGGAACACACGGTCAGATTCAACACTTATTACACATGGAATGCGTCCTCCCTTCCTCAGCTTTCCGCTCACACTACCGCGTTTACAAACGTCTGTGCGGCGATCGTCTATTCGCTGTAGTAGTGGCGCTTACAGTACCGGTTCTGTTCGACGTGGGTATCGGCGTCCCCCGGTCTGTGGTCCGTCGATGCGATCTGGTCGTCGTCAGTCGTTGTTAGTGTCCGGCGTCACCGATGCCCCGGTCGACGTGACGAAGGCACGGTCGCTGATGGGCTGTCGCGCTCCGGCAGAGCGCGGCTCGTGCCGGCTGGCGCTCCCGGTGCGCGCCGGCCCAGCGTAGTTCTCCGGACGGGACGGTGACTGGCTGTAGCCAGCCTCCGCGCGTCCACGTTCAGCGGCACAAACGCTGACGTGTCCTGGCGGGTAGGTCCGGGCCAGCGGTAGTTCCAGGGATGTCGGACATCTGCTCGCCGAGCCTGGTACTCGGGCGGGACGTCGATGTGTCGCCGAGGAACTGGGGCAGAACCCAGAGAGGCGATCTCCGGCCGTCTTCCCCTGGAACGTTGCGCCCGGCCACCACGTCCTTCCCTGCGCGCGCCCCTTCTCCAAGATGGCGGCTCCACGCGCTGGCTTCACTTTCTTCCTCGTCTTCTTTCTTTCTTTATGATTGTCACTCCTGACAATGGCCCCCCTGTTTTCCAAGTTTTCGCTCCGCGAAAACTTCCCTCACTGCTCGTCACCTCTTGGATGTACACGGACACTGCACTTCCACTTCACCACACCACATATAACTTCACTTCGCCACTCTTCGTTCACACGTCACTGCACTTCACTTCACTGCACTACATCACATATAACTTCTCTTCGCCGTTTCTTCCTTCACACCTCACTGCACTCCACCGCACTTCACTGCACCCACACGCACATCACGCAAGTTTCTGCTGAGTCTTAACACTACGTCAATGTCAACGACAGCAGCATTTACAAGGCGTTGTATTCCGCGAGTGTTTGAGGAAGACTCCTCAGAAGCTCTAAACACTATATGCATGCGCAGCAAGCTATTCCCCAGTATACGAACATAATCACAAAGTAAACACGTAAACGAACATATTCCGCAAAGTCAGTGATGTCCTTCGTGGCACGTTCAATCATGTGGTCCGTGAACTCCTGCCTACCGGTTCTTGTCTGACCTCGGTACAGCAAGACATGAAGTTGTGCACTGGCCCTGGCTCTCGACGGCGGCGCCTCATCGAGACATGACCTCGGGGAGGGTGATTTGGATGACACCATGAGTTGGCGCGAGACCCAGACCTGCATGCCTGGGGCTTGTCAAAGTTGTCGGACCCAGCGATGACACGTCCATTGCTCTTCAATTCTTGAGCCCGTCTTTCCTCACATACGTTCGATTTAGACACCGTGCTTGTCATCTTCACCTTTTGAGGGATCATTTCTGTCGTTGGGATGTCTGCTTGGTATGGACTTTCAGCAGCCGACTCTGTGATGACCATTCCTGTATCCTTTTGAAACGGTTGCTGAATAATAGGCGTATTCCCTAGAGGTAGCTTTGATATTAACCATTTTGGTGTGGTTCTCTGACATATCTCGCAAGATCGCACAAACCGTTTAATGTCACTTTGCATGCACGGCCAAAAGAATTCTTCTGATACTCGGCTGGTCGTCTTTCTTACTCCTTGATGGCCAGCCATTATAGTGTCATGCGCTAACTCGAGGACTGCTCTTCGTAAACTCGCTGGCACTACTAGCTGTCGTGTTTCTCTTCCATCGTGGGTTCTGGCTATTCGGTACAGTAATTCTCCAACCTTCTCAAACTTATGAACGACCCGGCTCTTCTTATTCTGAATCCATTTCCCTAAAATTTCAAAATAATGTCGCAGCGTACTGTCCGCTTCTTGCCTTTTCTTCATTTCCGTCGCGGTTATATCGATGGCGGTGCCTGAAGTATTCTTTATACAGACATCTTTCCTATCTTGGTTCCTTGTGCTTTTCTCTACTGACAATATGCTAGCTTCTCTGGTATACGGATCCGAACTTCTTTCGTTATCTCTGCCCCCGGCTTCGGTGGATTCATGCTCCACCCTACATGTAATCTGGATATTGGGAAAACTCCAGAGGGGATCTGGATCATCCACTCTTCTGACTCCTGGCACATTCCCAAGAATGACGTCGTAAAGCGGTTCTTTGACGCACCGGGCTTCAATCCAACCGCAATAATAAGGCGTCAAAAGCAACACACGAGCCATAGGCATTCGCCGTATTGTACCATCCGCCAATCGAACTGGCGTTTCTGTACCGGTGATATTTCTTTCCGGCACCATGGATTGTCTTACCAAAACAATGTTAGACCAAGTGTCTCTGAGTACAGACACTTTTCGTCCCTGCAGCATTCCCACTACTACGGGCATCGAGGTTTCCGGGTCTTCTGACCTCGGAGCCGTCGTGACAGCACTTGTCTTGTCGCTGGCCTCCTTCTGTTCTATTCGCGTACTGTCAACAGCAATGGGATTTTCGCTCTCAACAATGCAGGCAGTCTTATTTTCTGGCCTAGCTCGGCAGGTTCGTATTGTATGTCCATGCCGTCCGCACCCCTCGCACTTCAACGTCGAACTGCGAGTACGACCCAAGGGGCAATTCACAGCCCGATGCCCTATCCTGTCACACATAAAGCATTTGATTGTGCTTCGAGTCTGTTCTCTCTCATCTGGTGTCTTTTTATCTTCCTTCCCCTTTCCCAAATTCTTTTGGCCTTGGGCTTCTAAATAGCGGTCGGCGTGTTCAGATAGTTCCACCACCGTCCTCAAGTTGCGTTCTTTCAGGAATATTGCCACGCCCTGATGACATGATGCTAGGAACTGTTCTGCAATCATGTTGTCCCTCAAGTCTTCGAATGTCTTCTCTATGTTAGCCATCTCCAACCAACGATCAAAGTAGTTGGAGATTCGAGCGGCGAATTGCTGGCCTGTCTCGTTATCGTGTGGCTTAGAGTTTCGGAATTTATCCCTGAAACCTTCGGCCGTTAGTCTGAAGCGTTGTAAGAGAGCCTTCTTCACCTTGTCATAATCTAGTGCGTCAGTCGCTGCCATCCGACTGTACACGGCCAACGCTTCCCCCACGAGACACATACTCAACCCCGTCGCCCAGTCACTCCTCTGCCAGCCTTGTCCAGTTGCTATTCGCTCGAAACGCTGTATATAGGCATCTAAGTCATCTCGCCTTTCGTCAAAGGGGGCGATTAGCTTTTGGGGACACACTGTCGCTATTCTCTGAGGTACCACGTCTGAGCTCCTATTTCCTGCCTCTTCTCCACTGTTACTCATGCGCAGCTGTAATTTCTTTTCCGTAAGCTCTTTTTCCAACATCAAGTTCCTATATGCACGCTCGTCCGCATCCTTCGCTCTCTCCTCAGCGGCCTTGGCTCTCTCCTCATCTTCCTTCGCAGCCTCTCGCGCCTCTGCGCGTTCTTCTCTTAATCGCTTCTGTTCCTCGTGATACAGTGCTATTATGGACTCAGCCGACATGCCCGCGGCACTCCCTGCCGTCATCAAACGTTCAAGGTCCATTCCGCTGCTCAAGACACACCGAGGCACGTGACAAAGTTAAAGGGATCCTGGCAGGCTCGCCAATGTTGTCACGCGTACGTTAACGCCTGGTACACTTGCTTCAGCTGGCGGAAGGAACACACGAACGCAAGATGCAATACACACGTAACATTCATTCAATAGGCTATTTTAGTAACAGGAACACACGGTCAGATTCAACACTTATTACACATGGAATGCGTCCTCCCTTCCTCAGCTTTCCGCTCACACTACCGCGTTTACAAACGTCTGTGCGGCGATCGTCTATTCGCTGTAGTAGTGGCGCTTACAGTACCGGTTCTGTTCGACGCGGGTATCGGCGTCCCCCGGTCTGTGGTCCGTCGATGCGATCTGGTCGTCGTCAGTCGTTGTTAGTGTCCGGCGTCACCGATGCCCCGGTCGACGTGACGAAGGCACGGTCGCTGATGGGCTGTCGCGCTCCGGCAGAGCGCGGCTCGTGCCAGCTGGCGCTCCCGGTGCGCGCCGGCCCAGCGTAGTTCTCCGGACGGGACGGTGACTGGCTGTAGCCAGCCTCCGCGCGTCCACGTTCAGCGGCACAAACGCTGACGTGTCCTGGCGGGTAGGTCCGGGCCAGCGGTAGTTCCAGGGATGTCGGACATCTGCTCGCCGAGCCTGGTACTCGGGCGGGACGTCGATGTGTCGCCGAGGAACTGGGGCAGAACCCAGAGAGGCGATCTCCGGCCGTCTTCCCCTGGAACGTTGCGCCCGGCCACCACGTCCTTCCCTGCGCGCGCCCCTTCTCCAAGATGGCGGCTCCACGCGCTGGCTTCACTTTCTTCCTCGTCTTCTTTCTTTCTTTATGATTGTCACTCCTGACACACTATATTTAGGACCATAGCTATCGGTGGACAGCCATCTTCTATTCCTTTCGGAACGGGGCAGCCTCCGGCTATTAAGAAAAAAAAAATAGTTTTGTTCGGCATATTGATGTGTCTAACGCGTACACGTCACTTTGACGCTGTGACTTTTCGCGGGTTTCTGACGTCGCGTGACAGACGAGCGAAGGTGGCGCAGCCTGTAAACGATTGATCAACGGCAGAGTATTATGCCGAAAAAAGTATCGAATGAGAAAGAATTATTTTTCTTTAGTTTGGTTTAATCCTGCATACTCAATGAACAGACATCATATCAGATGGGGCGTTCTCGCGGTTTTCGTAACGTCGCGTGAGAGACAGGCGAAGTGGTGGTGGCCCGAAACATTTTCGACCAATCATGGAAAGCTGATTGCAGAATCGGAATAGAGAAGTTTGGAATAGCTTTACGTTATAGCGCCCCAGGTCACCGCCAGGTCCTTACGTTGTCTTGGAGGTAAATTTCGCGTTAGGATATTGCAAGAAAAACGAATTGGAAAAGCTTTAAGTTACAATGCCCCTAGTGTGACGTTTCATACGGAAGAGAGACAGACAGAAAAAATGACGCCACAATCGCGTATTCATTGGCACATGTATGCATATGTTATACAGTAGAATCTCGGCAAACGGAAATTGCTTAAACGGAACAGCAGCCTTACGGTTAGTTAGAGGTGCATTAAGGCAATGGAGAAAAAAAAGTTCCTTATACAGAACCACATCTTTTTCAACTCCGGGAAGACGGACCGAAAAATATTACCGAACACGAAACTCAACGGCCAATCTACGCGGCATCGCAATGGGAATCGAACTTTTGGCCGTTCCTGTATTTAGTATTCTGTTTCTTCTTTTTTTTTTTCGCCAGTTCCCAATGTTATCGTAAAGGTGGCTTTTACTGGCTCTTGTTTGTGCCATGGTTAGTGTGGCCTCAACCATGGTCGTGGCTTGCTATGGTTTGTTTGAGTTGGCAATGTCGGCGTGCTGTGAGTTTGCTTAGTGCACTCGATTCCAGCACAGAAACGCCTGCACAATGCGCTCACACTGGAGACGAAGATCAAAGTTATCGACGACTTCGAGAGTGTTTGCTTAACTAAAACGGAAATTTTAAAAATATTTGTCACTCAATGATAACTTTCTTTATTACATTTGTGCTACCAGCTCTAGTCAGCGGCGGCGTGGAAGCATAACCTTTGTGGCAAGAAGCTTTCCAATCAGATCTGCTACAGCTATTATCAGCTACTTGCAATAAAGACCATCTTGTGTACACTTGGGGTCAATCTGGCGGTAAATAGAACTCCTGATCAGCAGAACTTATTTCCCTGGTCTCTTGGGGTTCTATTTAAAGCGAGTCCACTTACATTTGTCACGCGCGAAAATTATTAACGACACGGAACACACACCCAGACAGCCGAACACACGTATACACGAGCGCTCACAAGGAGTGGTCTTGGAAAAAAAAAAAAAAAAAAAAACTTCTCTTTATTAGGTGAGCTCCAACCGTCCCGACCAGAGACGAACAGCAAGTCAACTAAGCCATAAGCTTAGTTTTCTTGTCGCTAAGATCTCGCCAGAGGCAGCAAAGACAGATGTCCCGAAAGCAGCTGTTGTTGTCTCACACATATACATACTTACTATGTCTTAATTAACTGCCAAAACTTCATAGACTGCGCAGAGTAAAATTGAATAAATGTACTTGTGAAGGTGAGCTAAAAAGATGATTATCAGTTAGAATTCACGGGGTGCATGAACCAACCTTTTCAAACGGAACGCCTAATTAGCAAGTGCGAGACGCGTACGACGCATGTGGTGAACGTTGAAGAACCACAGGTGGTCAAAATTATTCCCACTTATGCATGCCTCATAATCAGATCGTGGTTTGGAACGCAAAACCACAGAATTTAATTTGTTTTTTTTTTAGCCTCGGTTCAAAAATATTTTTGGGGGCTGTGTCTTTCTCTCGCTTACTGCGTGCTGGTGACGCTCCAATCAAGACATTCTTGTTTATGTCCATAACATCTCGTTGTGGACAGATTTTTATCCCGACTTTCACGGTATGTATCAATGGATATTCCTCTGGAGCTTATATTTGGTCGAACGGCAATGAACTAACACAAAAGCCTAACTCAACACTAAAATTAGCTACCAGTAAACCCGTTCAGGAGTATAATGACACTAACAAATTGAACACGCCACAAAGTATACGGCACACCATGCATGCATCACAATATGTATCACATGAACACGTCAAAACATGTACGGAAATGAATGACCGAACAAGGAAAGAAGCCAGATTTTGTCGCAGACTAGGTCCCATTAATACTGTGGACGCAATTAGCGCCAATATAGCAAAAAATAACTCCATTGCACGAAACTTCTGTAAAGGGTGCACCCGCGCAGGTACGTGCGTCTTCAGGCAAAGCCACCACACGGCTCACTCTTGGGAAATAGAGTGCCTTTCCCTTAGATTAAGCGAGGCTCGCGCGAGGCAATGGAATCTAGAAGGCGGTTTCACCGGTGCCAACAAGCAGCTAGAATTTCTCGCAGAATAAGTAAAATTAATGTTGCAGGCGTAAACAGCGCAACACGGTAAACAATTTACCCCAATGCGCCATAGACGGCATTGTCTTCGGGATCGGCACACTTGACCTCTGGATCAAATGAAAAAAGGCGATGTTTCGCCCGAAATACGAAGCTTCGCTTGCGATAGAAAATTTGTGGATGGCTATACGAAGTAAGAATAGTAGTTTTATCGGTCGTACAAACTCGTAAACATAGGCATACTAACTAAATTAACAAGCGTGGCGTCATGCGCGCACAAGCAAACATAAACGCATCTCACTCGGCGACCGCGGAAACTCGCTGTCAGAACGCTGCAGTGAGGAAAGGCGGCAGCAGCAGCGAGCGAATTGACATTCATGCTGTCGCTCGCACCAACGTGAACTTAGTCGCGAACACACAACGCAGTGCGGACTCTGTACCCGTCGCCGATGGCGTTCAAGATACAGCGGCCCCGCCGGGAGCGCTCGGCCGGCCTGGGGCCACCCGGAGTAGAACACACGCCCCCCCCCCCCCCTCCCCCCGAAACCCTACGCGCGACGGAAGGCAGCACACTTCCTCCCCACTTCCCGCCGTTGCGCACGCGAGACTGAGCCGCGATCGCGGGCTCAACCTCGCTCGCTTTCACGCCGACGGCGACGCGGACGGCACAAATGTGTCTGGAGAAAAAGCGACTGGAGAAAAAGGTCAACGAAGTGTCGACGCTGAAGAAGGCAAGGTAGACGCAGTTGCGTGGGAAATACGAGGCGAATAAATGACAAATGAGTGCATAATGAGCATGAAAATGGCAGCAGAGAGAGGTGTAATTTAAATGTCATCGTCGAATCATTTGAACCACCATGTAGGTCGACTTTGTCTTCTTTAGGGTGGACACTTGATTGACCCTTTCTTTTTTTTTTTTAGACAGCAGCCTACCACTCAAAAACTATTCCGAGAACTCTTCTCGATTCACGAAGGAGTGGTGGTAAGAAATGCTCTTGTTGATGTGCCCTGTGTAGTGTACTACAAGGAACACCCCAAGAGCAGGACACAGAAAAACTAAAGAAATGAATAGAACAAGTCCGTCTTCCCGACAATTCTTAGTTTGTCCTGGATCAAGTGTGAAGATAAGCATTGTCGAAAGAAAACGAGGTACGGCTGGAAAGAACCGAATTCTGTTTATTCTTTTTTGTTTTCAGCAATTGAAAAATTTGCGAAAACCTCCTCACCCACCCATCCCTCCAAAGAAAGGTATGTAATATATAAACAAAATTTTGTGCAGAAACAGGACTAAACGATCCCTTTTCTCCACGAGAAATCCCCAATCGGAAGCAGTGATACAGAGAAGAATAGGCACTGCGCTAGCTTTTTGTTTTATGTGTTGGCGAAAGACTTCCATTGCGCTTTTAAAAAAATTATGCGTTCATGTGACACTGACTGCGGCAGGTCCACTTAATCTTCTATTTCCTGTCAAGTGAATAAAATATATTGACAGACTCTTCATATATTTTTACCTGATAACGTCCTGAGTCGCCTTGGTACAAACATTTAGAGTGGGTAGTGTGAAACCTGGTTTCTTTCCAATGTTAAAAAAACAATAATACAAACCTCTTTCTTTTTCAGGCTATTCAAAATTTTCAGACATTTTGCATCTCCGATTCTGCGCTCGCGCTGTGACTCAGTACAGTGGCGAACCGATGTGTATTCATAGCACGACCTGAATCTAAACGCGAAGCTGCCGTGTTAAAACGAGTAGGAACGAGTTAGCCGACATAAAAAAAAAAATTATGTAATTCCAAAAAGAAATCTTTTTCTGAAAGCCTAATACTCCAGCTTGTTAATGTCGATGACGATCTTCAGTTCCTCGTACGCATGAAAATGTAAAATAAATACGAAGTAAACAAAACACTACCGGATGATTGCATCCTTTATCTAGCGGCCACCAAGCAGCCAAGTTGGTGGCTACCAAGGCCACCAACATAAGAACACAGGCCTTTTATTATTCTGATTCAAAATTTTGCATCGACTAAAATAAAAATGAAACACCATGTATATCTTCACTAAGTGTTTGCATTTATCACCTTCGTAGTCAGAACGTTAAACAAGACAGAAGTTGAAAGGAGGGCGGAAACTTTAAACGATGAGGAGTCGTCGAACAAGGAATAGCGCTTTAAACCAGCGCTTCGACAAAGGGAATTGTCTTCGTCAGGGCACAAAATACTTCAGCCGCTACCTGACAAAGAGAAGTCCCCTTCTGCAAACGTTGGCTTCAAGTGACATTTCTTTTTCCACCACTCCTCATCAACTTAGCCAGAACGGTAACACGTTCGCTCCCGTTCTGCTCCTTGAAAGGGCACTGAAGATGGTGATTACTTACGACTTCATTCCACGCCTCCACGCATATGAAAAGCGTGACGTCATTTTCGTCAGAGAAGTGCGACGACCACTGCTGAAGCGTTTTGATGCCGTTGCTCTTCACGTACCGGCCTTTGGCCTCCTAGAGAATCTTCCAGAAGACGGTGCGTAGTTTGCCTGACCTCACCGATCTACATGTGTTCAAAAGATATGCACTATCAATATGTCCGCACGAATTAATAGACGTATAAATAAAGAATACACGGCAACCAACAACAGTTCAGTTGAGAAAGCAAGCAATTATTCCCTTTCAAGATTATCGAAGCCTTGATGAAATCGCAGAATATATATATTCAAGATAAGTAAGTTGCAGCAAGTCTTTAAAATTCAGTGTGAGCCTTAATGACCGAGAGAACACGGTCACTTCGTTCAGTCACTCATTCGACGTACAATGCCGGCCCTCCGATAAGTTGAGGGCTAAGCACGACAAAACGATTCGTTCTTCCGTAATCACTGGTGCTTATGGCAAGTTTTGTAGTAACGAATCTCCAGCCGTTGATGTTTGTCTTGGGCCGGTGATTATTTGGAGCTTGATCGGGAGCGTATATAGGCACCAACTTCGACCTATGTGATCACATGCATGCATCCATGTGATCGCATATCGCGCCTGAACGAGCAGATTTTGTTTGTTTCTTTGATATATAGATATATATTGTACTCACTGCGTGACAACTTGCCATGTCCTCTTCGCAATTACACCATTCGCACATACATGGAAGCCGTGCGAAACGCGCTACTAATGAAAGAGTCTCTCCACGTCGTGCTTCTCATCATTACGCAGCGTGGACGCCTAGTCGCGTTAACGGGTTTATTTTAGTCCAATTGCGCAGATTTATTTATTTAATTTAACTTTTTCGTATGTACAGTCGTAGCCAATGGGTCTAAAGACATACCGACTATGTATGACGAGGGCCCACAGCCCATTTGTGGCACCCTGGCGTGAAGCAACATAAACATGATCCTATAGATATAGTTGCTTGAGGGAATGAAAACAGAGCAAACATCATACAACCTAATTAGAGAAATAGCAACAGAATGCATTTGTGCACAGCGTTTCACCAATCCTAAAGTAATCCTTAATTAGGTCTTCACGTTCCATAAATCTGTTTTTCTCAATGTCAACGCTTCTTTCTTAATACACTTAATAGTCTAAAGCAGTCGTGCTCAAAATATGTGTAATGCCCACTGCGTTGGCGGAAAATGTAAAGTATGCGCTCATTACGCATGCCTAGTTCGCATAACACGACTGAAGTCACAAAACTAATTATGCTTAAGCAACTTAAGCATTGAAGTTCTTAGTCATGCTTGATCACACAAGCCACCAGTTCAGAAAGCCTCCATTCGGGAAAAGAGCTCATTCAAACGGTGCACAATCGCCAATAAATTTGGATGGTTCATTACAAAAAAAAAAAGGGGGGGGGAGGGGTTAGAAACACGGAGGCGCCTGACAACCAAATCTGGGAAACAGAAGTGCCCTCAATCTCGCAAAATGTTTCTTGCCACAGTGGCATGATCGAGATATGCTTGCAAACTGTACGGAGTCGCATTTCTATTACCGACGAGAAGTGTTCACTTACGAAGCGTAACATATGGTCCCAGATAGCTGGCCCGCCCAATTTCTGTGGCTGACAAGCAACAACCTCGCAGCTATAGGTGTCCACGACTCGCCGCCGAAACTCCAGGAAGCTCCACCACGCTGGGCTCACTACCGAGGAAGTTCCGGTGTCCAAGACAACCGTGAAGATCCCCTTGTTGAGGCTTGCAGCTGCAGTATCGCCGAAAGAATAGATAAGTTTGCGTACATGGCAGGTAGGATAGATAAAATAGTGATATCGCGACATTTGCAATTAAGGAAACCGATCAACCATGACCATGCTGAATAACCGTGAAGCATAATCCGGAGAGTGGTTATGCGAACGTCCTTCTGAAAGCAGACATCGTAATGAAAGTAGTAATGACAACAACAATGATTAGCGTACCACTGCATATTTGTCGTTATTCTTGCGGTAAAGGGGATCCGCAACGGCTGGCTTCTGCTCGAGCTGGATGCGCGTCTTTATTGGCTGAGATTTCATTATCCGCACACAATCATTAAAACGCAAGTATTTACTAAGGTAATCGCGAATAGAATCAGGAATACCTTAGACTTCTGTCAACCAAAGGACCAGGCAGGATTCCGTAAAGGCTACTCAACAATAGACCATATTCACACTATCAATCAGGTGATAGAGAAATGTGCGGAATATAACCAACCCTTATATATAGCCTTCATTGATTACGAAAAAGCATTTGATTCAGTCGAAACCTCAGCAGTCATGAAGGCACTACGGAATCAGGGTGTAGATGAGCCATATGTAAAGATACTGGAAGATATCTATAGCGGTTCCACAGCCACCGTAATCCTCCACAAAGAAAGCAACAAAATCCCAATAAAGAAAGGCGTCAGACAGGGAGATACGATATCTCCAATGCTGTTCACAGCATGTTTACAGGAGGTATTCGGAGACCTGGAGTGTGAAGAATTGGGGATAAAAGTTGATGGAGAATACCTTAGCAACTTGCGATTCGCTGATGATATTGCCTTGCTTAGTAACTCACGAGACCAATTGCAATGCATGCTCACTGACCTGGAGAGGCAAAGCAGAAGGGTGGGTCTGAAAATTAATCTACAGAAAACTAAAGTAATGTTTAACAGTCTCGGAAGAGAACAGCAGTTTACGATAGGTAGCGAGGCACTGGAAGTGGTAAGGGAATACATCTACTTAGGGCAGGTAGTGACCACGGATCCGGATCATGAGACTGAAATAACCAGAAGAAGCAGAATGGGCTGGGGTGCGTTTGGCAGGCATTCTCAAATCATGAACAGCAGGTTGCCACTGTCCCTCAAGAGGAAAGTGAATAACAGCTGTGTCTTACCAGTACTCACCTACGGGGCAGAAACCTGGAGGCATACGAAAAGGGTTCTGCTGAAATTGAGGACGACGCAACGAGCTATGGAAAGAGGAATGATAGGTGTACCGTTAAGGGATAAGAAAAGAGCAGATTGGGTGAGGGAACAAACGCGGATAAATGACACCTTAGTTGAA
Source organism: Dermacentor andersoni (assembly GCF_023375885.2). Classification (NCBI taxonomy): domain Eukaryota; kingdom Metazoa; phylum Arthropoda; class Arachnida; order Ixodida; family Ixodidae; genus Dermacentor; species Dermacentor andersoni. The sequence continues at coordinate 309,592,007 of NC_092814.1, forward strand.
ATCAAGAAAAAGAAATGGGCATTGGCCGGACATGTAATGAGGAGGAAGATAACCGATGGTCATTAAGGGTTACGGACTGGATTCCAAGGGAAGGGAAGCGAAGTAGGGGGCGGCAGAAAGTTAGGTGGGCGGATGACATTAAGACGTTTGCAGGGACAACATGGCCACAATTAGTACATGACCGGGGTAGTTGGAGAAGTATGGGAGAGGCCTTTGCCCTGCAGTGGGCGTAACTAGGCTGATGATGATGATGATGGTGATGATGATGAATCCCATTACGTGACCAAGAAAGAAAACCCTATGCCTTTGTTGCATCCAAACATCCGAAACAGGTAAAGTCTGCCACTGTCAGATCTCGGGAAGATCTCGGGAAGAAAGCAAGGTATTTAATTCGTTTATGACAGCTAGCAAGGATTCTTCAAAATCGCGAAAGCAAGAAACTCAGTCGGTTAACAGGGCATTGGTTTGTAGAGATGTTGATTTGAAAGGGTGTACAAGCGATATGCCGGGAAATTGTTGTTGAGTGCACATTTCATTCCTCCAGCAATGTACTACTATACTAATACTGCAGACTATTGTTTCAGTAAGGACATTGGGAGGGCATAACTTTCCCGCATTCAGGATCGCTCGCGTTGGTTTCTCTCGGCTCACCTGAATCTTGTGGAGAAGTCCAGGTATGGATTCCAACGCGGACGTCACTGCCACGGCAGCCGGCAGATCTCGGGTGCTCTCGCAATAATCGTACATACCAGCACAGACGGTGCATGTGATGCTCAGGAGCTCTGGGTGGTTCAAGAACGTAAAACTGCTGACTTGCACTACTGAAACGCGAACAGGTGCACATTCGCTGCAGGCTGAACAGAGCCCGTCGTTACCCGGTGGCACTCGGAAGAACTTGGTTTGGATTGGTTTGGTTTTCTTTTTATGATGGCGCATGCCCACTGCGGGAGATTGGCCAAAATTTTTATTGTATTAGGAAATTGCAGGTACTACTAAAATTGGTGAAATTGTCAGGAAGAAATGAATAAAAATAACGTGTGAAGGAATTAAGAAACAACTAACAGCTGGAACAACTAAGAATTCCTCCTTGGCTGAGCAAACATCCCTGTGGAAGTTTCCACGAGAGGAGGCTCCTAGAGAAAGACTATTCAGGACTGAAAAAATTAAACCACGATGTCTAAACCATGATTCTAAAATGTTTTTCCTTGAAGGAAAACGGTGGCACAATAAGCAAACAGTGATCTATGGTCTCATCTCACCAGGCCAGCCCTGTGACGATATGAATGAATTGGATTTATTGATAGGAAAGACAGAGAGGTCGACCTGAGCTAGTGCGCTCTAGTCGGCTACTCTGCACTGGGGAAAAGGAAAGGGGAGTGAAAGTACTGGGATGGATGATGATGATAAGAGAAGTGGTGAGTGCTTATGTACATAAGGCAGTTGTCTTGCTAGAGCCGCTCGTCGAGCTTGGTGTCCTGCAGAAACTTCAACAATGCTTTTGTTGGACGTATTGAAATTGCAGTGTCAGGCCATGGGCCGAGGATAGCTTCCTCCTACAGTGGTTGCCTGCCAACGCTGGCTAAGAAACTTTCTAACGTCCTTCGCTCCAGCATATATGCTGGGCAGTCGCACAGTAGGTGTTGCAGTGTTTCAGGCGTCTGGCAGTGATCACAATCAGGGCTGTTCGATTGGCCGATGAGGTGCGCGTAGCGAAGGGTGAAAGCAACGCCGAGCCGAATCCTGTGTAGCAATGATGTTTTGCTCCGTGTAAGCTTCGGGGGCAAACAGAATTTACCGCCAGGGTCAATCATATGTAGACGTCTGTGCCTGTGACGATAAAGGTTTAAGACTGGTATTCGACAACGTAATTGGGCAAAAATTTATCGAGCTTTTCTGGTGTGAAAGGAATTTTTGTGCCATGGAATATGAGGTGTCGATATTCTGAAAAATTAGCTGTATCTGGGCTCGAAAAGCCTTGAATAATTTCATATGTCCTGAACATAGCAGTAGTTAGGTAAGCTTATGTATGATCTAAGGATAGTACAGGGCCATTTAGGGCCGCTGTCCTGAGATTGTCAACGATTTCGTTCCTGAATTAACCATTATGCCTAGGTACTCAAAGCAATCTAATTAAGTTCATGTGGGCAGGCACTAGAAAATAAAATGTGCGTAAAATGTTAGTTCTGCTATTTGCTGTGAGCGATGAACATAAAGCTAAAGAATCCGTTATTATGACTACCGTCGATATTGATGAATTTAGTTTGCGTAAGGCTAACCCTACGGCTGGAAATTCAGCTTGAAATGCGGATAAGAAGTGCGGAATCCTGATTAGAAATATACCAGTCTATAGAGCAGGAGTGAAAATGCCAATTCCTGATTTTTCTTCACACTGTGCTTAAATGTTACTAGCTATAGCCAAGAATTGAGCTCTTTCTTTAGTAGGCCATACATTATTTTTTAATTGCAGAGAGAAATGAGAGCAAGGTGTGATGACCTTGTCTAGTTGAGTGAAGAAAGCAGCCTGGTTAAATACTGCGAATACGATATGATGCTATTGTAGATGTTGCCCGCATGTGTTTTAGGTGATGCATTTCCGCGAACACGAGTAAACACAAGAAACCGCGTGTCTACAACCGAAACTTGTATCAGAAACGTTGCGAATCGAAAAGAGGCGGCGACTTCCGACGCTCCTCGCCGAGTGAACGCAACTACTCCAAGGTGCAAATTTGCCGAGCCGCCGTCAGAGGCGCTGGCTGTAGTCACGGACACGGGCGCGGCGTCGGGCAGTAGCTCCGTCTCATATTTCGCCACGTTGCCTCTTTGGTGCTGCTACAGTACCGCTGTGCACAGGTAAGAATGACCTCACGTCGCACACTGAGAGTGCGCCGACTTACACACGACAACAACAAACAATCAAATCGCTATTTAATTAAAAAATATAGCACAAGCAGTTAAAGCAGTCCGCGAACTTGAGCTGCGGGAAATGAGGGCACGTGAAAATAAAATTCTTCAGCAAGAAGTGCGCGTCACGGCAGCGTGCGCTCCTAATTGGCACAGTAGTTCATGACATCACGTCGGCACAACTGAGCCGCCGGTGATGCCGCAGCTGCCGAAGCCGAAGCGCTAGACGACGGTCGTGGCGGCTGTCGCTGTGCTGCTGCGTGCGATTCACCCGCGTCGAGCAGCCACCGCAGCGTCGCCGACAACCCAGGTCGTCGACAGCTCGGTGCACTGCGACTGTGAAACACAAGCACACCGTCACCCTGGCGCTTGTATTTAGCGAAGTACTGAAAGCGCACAGCGTGCTGAATGAAATTCTACAGAAGGATGGTTACGAGTCTAGAGAAGTATACGCAGGTAATTTATATTCCCCGCTAAATAATCGATTTTCAGTGAGTAAACGAGGAATGCGTGCTAACGGGTAATATCACTTTGTATATAATTATCACAAAGTCCCCGGATTCTTCCGGAACTAATAGCTTTTTGTCCTATTGTACTCCGCAATTTGCGTTTCGCCACTACCGCGGTTTGACAACGCTTATGCTACGAGTAAACAGCTAGCAAGCCTTGGAGTAGGATGCGGAGCTAGTCGGAACATTTTACTTGTTTTGCACCCGTGTCTCGCTAAATGTCATCAACTGCTGTTGAAACCTTCACTCACTAAACGGCGATTTTCTTAATTTTTACCGCACGTAAGACCACGTCGACTACAGAAAGCGGAAGGCAGCATGGGCGATCAACTGAAGCTATTATCACTGAGCGTCAGTTACGCGTCATCTTGCGTAAAATTTGCGCATCCGCACACGTATACTCCATATATTGTTTAATCTAATGCGCGAAGTCGATGAGTGTTTCTATACACAGAGTCGCTATGCCAGTGACTACGGATACATCCACTTTCTGGTTGCTACAAGCAGTGGTGATGATTAAGCGGCACAGGAATTGACATGAGCTGGCGAGTTAACTGGCGTGCGCTATATACAGTGGCCATATCTCTCGCCGAAGATTGCTAGGCATAACGTTAAGAGACAGGAAGAGAGCGGTTTGGATCAGAGAGCAAACGGGCATAGACAATATTCTAATCGACATCAAGAGGAAAAAAATGGAGCTGGGCAGGTCACGTAATGCGCCGGTTAGATAACCGTTGGACCATTAGGGTTACAGAATGGATTCTAAGAGAAGGGAAACGCAATCGAGGACGACAAAAGACTAGGTGAAGCGATGAAATTAGGAAACTCGCGGGTACTAGTTGGAATCAGTTGGCGCAGGACAAGGGTAATTGGAGATCGCAGGGAGAGGCCTTCGTACTGCAGGGGACATAAAACATGATGATGATGATGATGATGAGTCCCAATTGTCTGAATTAGGCCCCTGTTACAAATTCAGATGAATCTGGAAATGAAACAACGCATTGGAAGAGTTTCGAAATTGTTCGCGTTTAAAATTTTGAGCACTGTATTTGTATGAAGCTGAGTTTGCTTTTTGTTTATTAAACAATATTTCGCTTGGTGCATCGCCTTTGAGCATTGGTGAATGGCTTCTTGTGAACTCTACTGAATTAATATTACTACACAGTTCTTAAAGAAATTCTCATTTCCGACACTTGAGAGGATGATTTGGTAGCGTGGATTTGTTGTCTCATGGATTGCCTGGGAAATACTCGCCTTGCACTTTCCTCTGAATTTAGAGATAACCATGCTTCAGCATAAAGCTCTGGCAAGGTTCGCCCAGCACACTTGCACTTGCAGGTCACTTGACGTCTAGAAATGTGCAGTGCTTCTGCTGTTGGGTATTTAGAGTCCGCTTCTTTGTTTAGAGCCTCGTGTAGAGGATGTTATAAAGTGGCAAAAGAAATTCAGTTCCTATATGTTTGGCTTGTTGGCACAAGCACAGAAAGAGCAGTTTTGATAGTTGTTTTATTGGGTTTCTTTTGGGGGGGGGGCTTTCACATTTGCGATGCAGTTTTAGATCCATGTTTGTAAGTGATCTTTGTTATAATTGCTCGCAATTCAATAGGTAAGACCGCGGCCACTGCATGAATTAAATAGCTAAAGTAAAGCTGTGTGCCACACAAACAGGCTAGTGTTTGATTATAAATGATTCCCACTTGTTTAGTCACTTTAGGTCGGCATAATTAGCTGATTTATCCACACAGCGAACACTTCCTAACAGAGACTCGGGCTTCAAAAAATAACATGAATAAACCCACATTCCGAAAGTCGTTCCATTTTCACTTACGAACAATGTGAAGCACGGATATCCATTTCGACCTGCTTAATGTTAATAATTCAGAAAGCGAGGTTCAGCTCAATATAACTTCCAAAAATTCGCGAATGCATTGTACAATTTGTACGTATTTAACTACAGAGCCGCTGTTTTCACTGCTGGCGTGCGAGAAAACACCCAGCCTACCTTCCAACGACGCAAGCTTTCGCAGTGGCGTAGCCGTTTGTGCCGGAGCCCGGAGAACGGTGGGACCTTGGAGGTGCCAGGACGAAGGACCCACGCAAGGCTCGCATCGCTCCTGCCTCCGGTGATGCGTAGCGGAATGCGAGGCGCTGGCGCTGCTGCTGATACGAAAAGGCCGTCTGAGATGACGTCACGCTGGCACTTGCGGTGGAAGACGTGGCGAGACCTGCTGCAGCCCTCGTGAGGTCGAGACAGGGTTGAATGCTGTTTGCCACACGGCGGGTCCCGGGCGCTGTCACCTCCAAAGAGGACGTGAAGGGGTTCAGGACGCTGGACGAAGTCCAGTCGCCGATGACGCCTTTGGTGACGCTGCCTACTCGTTCCCGAAGGCGTAAAAGAGTTAAGCGTGATCGAAGGAGACATGATCTGCGATATGCGCTGGCGTCTCGTGCAGCAACGAACGGAACGCTGAACTTCTTTGTCTTTTATTCAAACGTAACACTCTCGTGCCCACAGGAGCAATCGCTAGTCATATCTTTATGTATTGTTTTCATTTTTTTAAAATCCCCGTATCGTGTGATGAATGGAGAAGAAAGTTGTGTTAGGTCACTATATTCACGTGAAGTTCCGCTGCGCGTTGACCTACGAGGTCGAACACAGTTAGTTGCAGGGTTAGATGAAATCTACGCAGGAATAAAAAAAAAAAAAACGGACGCCCCTTGCTTAGGTAATCAGAAACGAGAGACCAAGGAAGCTGCAAAATTGAAAGTGCCGCCTTGAATATTTTATTTCATTTATTAAGCACAAGTAATTTCCCCTATGTTTAACTAGGTGTCAGTATTTGTTGGCTTCTTATGATATGACTAATAAAAATCGCGCCTCTCGGTTAACCCCCTTTCTTCTCCTTTTAATATAGTCATTCGTTGCTCCAAACCAGAACTATTAGAACATTTGTACGCGGGAGACGATGTTTGTCATTCAGTCGTTCTGCTGTCCTTATTTGGGCTACAGCTAAACGCCCAGTGCACAAAAAAAGGCGCTCCATAATTTTACAAAGCTCAACTCTATTCTTGTCAGCTTCGTGTTTTGCGCGCTCCGAATTGAACGAAAAAAAAAAAAATAAGGGGATCTGAGAGGCTCGATTTTTTGCGAATGACAACCATACGAAGGGACAGACAACGAAACAAGGAAGAGCATAAGGCAAGGTAATTGTTGTGTTTAATTGAAATGTAGCGATAATAAGCTATGGGAAAATGAAGAAAGAAAGAGACATGAAGGGATAAGCTAAGGCAGCCAGGTTAACAATGCAGAACAAAACTCCGGTTTGCTGGATACTCTGTCTAGGAGAAAGCCAAGATGGAAGTGGCCACGCCCGAGACCAGGACCAGGACAACGAAGCGGCAACGGCCTGCTGCTGACGATGGCGGCAGTCTTTCTGATGAGGCTTCCACTACCAAGCGAGCGCATGGAAGTGCCGCCAAGGACACGCCGCCACCTAAAACGAGAGCCCGGCCCGTGAATCCGGCAACGCCCACCATGGATCAGAAGGTAGCCTTGAAGGAAGTGGCCAGCCCAAGACCAGAAGCAGGACGACGAAGTGGTGCCCGCCTGCTGCCGAAGATGGCGACAGGCCTTCCCAAGAGGCTCCCACTAACAAGCTAGCGCGTGGAAAAGCCGCCAAGGGCCCGCCGTCCCCTAAAACGAGAACCCAGTCAGTGAAGCCGGCAAAGCCGCAAAGCATAGCCACCACGGCTACCGGAAAAACGAGAAAGGCCGATGAAGCAACGCCACCCGACGCCAACATGAATGTCCCATCCACCAGTAAGGAATCCAAGTCGCGCAGGGTGAGCCGGAAGGCGCGCTCGAGGAGCCCCTCCCCGATCAATGCTCACACTGCCGCGGCCAAGGCTCCGAACCATCGGCACCGCTCGCGGAGTCACTCCCATGGCGGCAGCAGTCATGACGCCAAGAGGGGTAGGAGCCGCGCTACCTCAAGGCATTCGTCCCGCAGCGGTCCAGGTGGCCACAAGCTCAAGGATGAAGGGTCCACCACCGTCTCGCAGAGCAGCCGCAGAACAAAGTGGAAGAGCCGCCGCCGCCATTCCAAGAGCAGCACCTCTGCTGCGAGCGTGAGTACCAGGAGTGGCGGGAGACGGCGCCGCCACGCCCGTAGTACGCGTTCGTCGTCAAGCCGCGGAGGAAAGCGGGGCAACTCTAAGAAGGCTGTGAGCAGCTACTCGTCGAGGTCTCGTCGGGCCAAGGGGACTGCTGGCAAGGCTACGAAAAGAGGCAAGCGCTAGTAAGAACGTACCATTGAGCGGGAAAGCAAGTGGGCCATGCACAGAGAAAATCTACACCAGCCTCGGCCTTGGCCTCCGATTCAGGACCGAGAAATGAATGGGGACATGTCCTCAATGGGTAAAACTAGGCCCGCGTACCAGCACGACAATGCCGAATAAATTTCACTGTCTATGCGCTCTACTGTTTTTACTGTTGCTGAATCACCCTCACTAGGAAAGAATTCCACGGCTGCAATTTATTCAGTAGTCAAACTTCGGAAGACAGGCGATAAGTTTTATGAAGCACGGCAGTGTAAGAATCATAGCTTTCTTTCCCGTGTCGTAACTAAAATAAAGTAGGCTTTGTCGACTTTTCTGGTGCTTAACTCGTTTACTGCGACAGCAGCAGGTACTCATAACGGACACCTTCCTTAAGAACAACTTTGCGATGTACACAACGTCACCGCATCTGCGAAAGTATTAAACTTGTGGTCTCCGAAATACATACATGCATACTACTCTCGGAGCTCCCACAGCCTTAAACTGATGTACACGCCTAAATTTCCAGCACGTCTGACTTCACAACTCCCTTTTCTTTCAGTCACCGATATTCTTGCTATAGAATCGCCGTTATGTGCCTTCACAAAAGAAATCATCGACATTGTTTTATTTTTAAGAGCCATATTTACTTTACAGTATTTGAGAGTCTATATTGAGCGGCGCTAAATGCCCTGCTTGTACGCAACCTTTTCCCCGTAGCGAGGTACCGAAAACCGTATTTGTCTCAATTTGATCAAGATATGTTTGTATATCGCCAGCTGTATATAAAGGCGAAAGCCTTACGTGACTCTTGCAATGGCTCATACCCTCTTAAGATAGAGTCTAGTCGAGTGGTAAAAAAAATTATTAGAGACAATGGGAGCAAAAACAAGCGGCCGAGGAGACGAACCAAGAGAAACTTTGTAAAAGCAAGCCAAGCGAGAGATCGAGCAGCAGGACCAGGAGCCGCTCGGAGTCCTTCCCGAGGCTACAGACGCCGCAACACCAGACACAACAGAAGGAAACAAGTAACAAGGTGAGCTGGTCAGACAAAGTCTCCCAGGATTCAGAAAAGGATAGAGAAAACCAGGAGCTAAAAGAGCTTATTAAGAGGCAGGAAGAGCAAATCAGAATACTGATTGAGGATAGGAAAAAGGAGAGAGAAAAATTTTTAAAGATAATCGAGGAGATGAAAAAAGAGAAGGGTGGAAACAGTACGAGACAGGAAGAAAGTGTAGGGGACAAAGAACGTAAAACAGATCGGCCCCCGCTCAAAGAGAAGAGAATGGGAGAGACAGACTCAGACAGCAAGATGAACAAAGTTACTCAGGATATTACCCTGATGAACGGAGCTATGATGCAATTCATGGAACAAACTCGAGCGGAATTTGAAAAGCGCGACATCGCCCTCAAAGCAGAATTTGAGAAACGCGACTTCGCTTTAAAAGCGGAATTCGATTGGTTTAGAACACAATTAATTAACATTCAATATGCATTGGCAATATAACACGATCTGGCAGTGGAATTGTAGGGGCTTCCTGAAAAAGAGAGCAGTCCTACAAACATTCCTAACTAACATCGATAAACCAGATGTCATTGCGTTGCAAGAGTGTGGGAAAAATGCAAAATTGGCCGGCTACACAGCCTACACTGGACAAGGAGAGAATCGGCAGACAGCTATTTTAGTTAAAAGAAACTTAGCAGCAGTCCTGCACGAGACTGACACAAATAAGATTGATCACGTCCTAATTGAACTAGTACCGAGGAAAAGAAAAGATAGGAGCCTATACGTTCTCAACGTATACAGCTCTCCTAAGCAAAAAAAGAATTGTGGCTTCGATCAGCTCATCGAAAGGTCCAAAAGCATTGCAGGGAACAGCCCCATAGTCATAGTCGGAGACTTTAACGCGCCACACACGGCTTGGGGGTACAAAACCTCGCAACAGAAAGGCAGAGAATTATGGGATACTATCTCCACCATGAACTAACTCTACGAACAGATCCTCAAGTTCCGACGAGAAAAGGAAATAGTGTTTCCAGGGACACCACACCGGACCTTACTCTCATAGGGGGACACATAGCCGCACGATGGTGTAACACGGGAGAAGACTTGGGGAGCGACCACAGAATAATAGAGACGGTGGTAGAACACGGCATACCAACTCCCACACACAAGCAGATCCAAGCGGTAAATTGGAACCTCTTTAGGCAGAAATGTGCCGAAAAAGAGGAGCTCAAGAATGTAGGCAGCTGGAGCAAAGCCCTCTTGGAAGCGGTTGAAGAGGCCACGGAAAAGGTGGAGGCAGACGAAACGCAAGAGGTAGTAGACCGGAAAATGGTCGGATTATGGAGGGAAAAAAGGCAGCTAGAGCAAAAATTGAAAGAGAATAGAAGCAATAGAAACATTAGGAGGGCATTAGCGCACCTGAACGGAGAGATTGAAGAATATGCACTCGAACTCACGAAACGAAATTGGAATAGCATATGCGAACAGATGGATCACAAAATTGGTAAACCAAATACATGGCAACTGTTGAGACACCTACTAGACCCCCAAAGCAGCAAATCAGAGACGCATAGAAACATGCAGAAACTAGTGTACAAATACGAAGGTAGTAATAGACAATTGTTCGCTGAAGTTAAGGATAGATATCTTAAATGTGGTCCGCAACAAACACTGCCGGACTACAAAGGCGAAGAGAGCCCCCTCTTGGACAGCCCCGTAACGGTAGGAGAAGTTAGGGCCGAGCTGAATCGACTCAAAACGAAAACAGCTGCAGGACCGGACAGAATAAGCAATCGGATGTTGAGGAACCTAGACGACAAGTCAATAGTAAACCTAACGAATCTTATGCAAGAGTGGTGGGAGAAGGGTAAAATCCCCAAAGAATGGAAGGAGGCTAAATTAGTCCTAATTCCAAAACCGGGGAAAAAGCTTAGTCTCGAAAACCTCAGACCAATATCCCTCACGTCATGCGTCGGGAAACTAATGGAACACGTGATACAATCTAGAATCAGCAGATACTTGGAAGACCAAGACATGTACCCTGACACAATGATAGGCTTCAGAGCACACCTATCTGCGTGCGATGTCATGCTACAGCTTAAAGAGCAAATTATCGACCACCAAACGAAGGACACGAAAGCCATCGTTGGCTTAGACGTGGCCAAAGCATTTGACAACGTATACCACAAGGCAATCTTAGAAAAATTGAGTAGCCTAAACGTAGGGAGACGTACCTACGAGTATATAAAGGACTTTCTGACTGACAGAACAGTAACGGTTAGTCTAGGGGGTAACGAAGAGAAAGGGAAAGAGCTCAGCAATAAGGGGACACCGCAGGGCTCTGTGCTCTCACCCACTCTCTTTAACATAGTAATGATGGGACTCCCGCACAAACTTAAGGACTTACAGGGTCTAGAACATACGATCTATCACCCTACGACATCACCCTATGGATAAATAGAGGCAGTGACGCCCACATGGAAGAAACGCTGCAAAATGCCATAAATATAATTGAAGAGCACTTAGAAAAAGCCGGACTTAAATGTTCAGCTACGAAGTCGGAGGCTCTCTTCATCAGTCCACAGAAAAAGCGAAAGCAAATCCCTAACCACGGGATAAAACTCGCAGTTAATGGGGACGCGATTCCAAATGTTAAAGCTATACGAGTGCTAGGCATGCACATTCAGGAGAATGAAAGAAATACGGAAACGATTAGAAAGCTTGAAATGAGCGTAAGCCAAACATGTCGACTCCTCAGAAGAATCGCCAACAAGAAGGCAGGCATGAGGGAGGCTAACCTATTAAGGATAGTGCAGTCCTTCGCGATCAGCAAGATCACATACGCAACACCGTACCTTAAACTAACAAGGGCCGAGAAAAACAAAATAGAAATCCTCATTAGGAAAGGAATTAAAACAGCCCTAAACCTGCCACCATGCACATCTACGCAGAGGATACTAAACATGGGCATTTCAAACACCCTAGAAGAGTTGATCGAAGCCACACTAGTCTCCCAACAACAGAGACTAATGAGAAGCAGAGGTGGTCTGAGAATTCTAGAGAAACTAGGATACAAAACTAACAACAAAGTAAGAAACACGGGAGCCATTCCGTCGCAAATCAGAGACAGGATACGCATACCACCACTCCCGAAGAATATGCATCCTAGTCACCACCAGGACAGGAGGAAAGACAGGGTTAAAGCATTACAAAAATTACTAGATAAAAAGCAAGGGGTGTTCTACACGGATGCAGCAGAATATGAAAGCAGACCAGGTTTTGTCTCAGTGACGACCCAGGCTAACGGTGAGAACTCAAAGAGCTGCAGTACCCCGCAAAACAGAGTGGAGGTTGCAGAGGAGGTGGCCATAGCCCTAGCTTTGACTCAAAAAGGGGTTAAAATCATAGTGTCAGATTCCAAAACAGCTATCAGGAATTATACCGCAGGGAGAATCTCCAAAGAGGCGCTCAACATATTGGAGAAAGGACCAATTCCAGAAGAATCAGTAAACCTTATATGGACTCCTGCCCACGAAGGCTTGCCCGGCAACGAGGAAGCGCACGCATTGGCCCGAGAGCTTATTTACCGGTACACCAATGCAGCCTCTACAGCCAGGGAGCCCCTACAAAAAGAAGAAGGCATAAACACTTACAGCGAAATTCTGGATTATTATAGAATTGGAAGGAAAACACTGCCAGCGGCGCATAAGAAACTAAGTAAGCAAGAAGAGATAACATGGAGGCAACTCCAAGCGGGGGTCATCTGCAACCCCTACATCCTGAAGAGATGGCACGATAGCATTGAGAACATGAATTGCAAACACTGCGGGGCAAAAGCGGACATGATCCACATTATATGGACATGTCCTAGATACAATAAACCAGATAGGGATAGACAATCCTGGGAGACTTTAATGACCAGCTCGAAGGAAGATGATCAAAGAGAAGTCATCCGCATGGCCCTGGACACCGCTGAGCTCCAAGGAGCATCAGCCAGCTGAAAAGGGAGGAGCAAGCCGAAGAGAAAGGAAGACTCTTGACTCCTCGGCGCTCTTTGTTGCGGGTGCAAATAAACGTTATTTCTCTCTCTCTCTCTTAGCAATGGCTCATACCCGCATAAACAAGGAAAAATGCAATGGCTCTCACATTCATTGAAATCACCCATACAAAACATAGGACAGCATGCGTTTCAATAAGGAACTGCGGCTCGTTACGCCTTGGAAGAAGCCCGACCCATCCGATCGTGTAACCTAATGCTTCGCCAAATGTGCAGTAGGCTTTCGCCCACACGTGTTACAGGAGTGTACCATGGCTACCGAATTTTTTCCTTTAAGCTGCGCACTTCCGTTTTGCAAGTAAAGACATTTCTGCATAAAAAAAAAAGTGGAGCACATATGCCCAGGTACTTGATTTGTATACTTTGCAACCAACATGAGACTTAGAAGGGACGTCAACAAAATGCGACCAGAGAATGCATTGTGCGAGAAGCGTTCGGCTACTGAGAAGTGAAAGAGAAGTCGGCAACAATAATTTGAGTTCCGCGTCTAAATTTTTACCACCATAGATCTGGCTTCTGTTTTAATACTGGCACTCAGCCAGAAACCGCTGTTTCGGCATTTTCCTGGGGCTCTTTGTGTAAGTTTCTTTTGCGTGCCGCCTACTCTGTTAATATTTTTGCACAAGTTAATAATCACGGAATCCTTTGATAATCCTGCACCGGTTTAGAAAAGGCTGTATTCCTGTAAACAAAGGTAAATTAGTGTATGCGCATCACATCACCATTTGTACGCATACGTCTCCGTTTTCTTTTTATTCGCTGTGGAATGCAAACAAGGAATGAGTTCTGTGAAGCAAGCTAGGCTACTGTGAGTGACCGTACGATAGCAGGATCATCAGGAGCATCAGGTTACGCCGTGACTCATTCGATCAACCAATGGGCCTTAGTCTCCAGCAGCTGCGGTACATGCACCTGACCAAGGCGGCGGTCAGACCTGTAGCGCACAGAGTGTGCTAAGAATCTCTGGACCGGACAAGCCGCCAATGGAAACTGACCGTGAGAACATTTAACACCCGAACTCTCTCGAGTGAAGCTAGTTTAGCAGGCCTCTTGAGGAACTATCAGGCATTGTTTGGCATATCATTGGCCTTAGCGAGATTAGAAGCACAGGTGAGGCTTATACCGTGCTGACTAAGGGCCACGTTCTCTGCTATAGAGGACTTATAAATATGAAGTAGTACGGAATAGGATTCCTAATCCATAAGGACATAGCGGGCTGCTTGACGAGTTCTACAGCATTAATGAGAGGGTAGCAGTAGTCGTAATAAAACTTAATAAGAAGTATAGATTAAAGGTAGTACAAGCGTACGCTCCAACATCCAGTCATGATGACGATGAAGTAGATCAGTTTTATGAAGATATGGAATTAGTGATGGGAAAAGTGCAAACACAGTATACTGTAGTAATGGGCAACTTTAATGGAATAGTGGGGGAAAAGCAGGCTGGTGAATAAGCAATTGGCAACTACGGCGTTGATTCTAGAAACACTAGAGGAGAGATGTTGGTAGAATTAGCGGAAAGGAACAAGCTGCGAATAATGAACACCTTCTTCAGAAAGCGTAGCAACAAAAAGTGGACTTGGAAGAGCCCTAATGGTGAAACAAGAAAAGAAATTGATTTCGGACTATCCGCCGATCCCAGCATAGTGCAGGATGTAGAAGTGTTAGTTATGGCAAAGCACAGTGATCATAGGTTAGTGAAGTGTGCAATTCATCTCAATTTGAACAGAGAAAGAGCAAAATTGATTAAGAAGGAAGAGGCCAACGTAGACGCAGTAAAGGCAAAAGCAGAGCAATTCATGCTGGTACCTGTAAACAAATCTGCAGCCTTAGAACAGCGAGATGAAGGTGACATAGAGGTAATGAATGAAACCGTATCTGGGCTGGCTTCAGAAGCAGCAATTGAACTGGGAGGTAACGCACCAAGGCAACCAATAGGTATGCTCTCCCAAGCAACGAAGGACCTAATAAAGAAACGACAAAGAATGAAAGTGTCCACATCAAAAGATCAGACAGAATTCGTAGAATTGTGAAAATTGATGAACAAGGAGAAAAAGGATATTTGAAATTATAACGTAAGAAATACTGAAGAAGCAGTAAAGAATGGACACAGCACAAAATAAGTGAGAAGAAAACTAGGTTATAGGACAAGGCAAAATGTATGCACTGAAAGTAGAGTAATAGCATCAACAATTTCGAATATATAGTAAAAGCAGCAGAAGAATTCTATACTGACCTGTACAATGCCCAGAGCAGCGAGAATACCTCCATCCGAAGTAACATCAACTAATGAACAGGTTACAGAGGCTCCTTCCACGAAGTTCGTTTGATAAGTGTGGTAAAAAGCACAAAAAACACCACGTGAGTTTGCAGAAAACAATACTTTATTTTTCAACATAATTCCCTTCTAGCCCCACACTTCTTCTAGCTGTGCTGCAATTTTTTATCCCCTAAGAAAAGACTATGGCTCGAGGCTCTTGAAGTAGTCATTTACCACTCAGATAAGCTCTTCATCTGAAGAACATTTCTTTCCACCCAGCCACTTTTCCAGGTTTGGAAAGAGGAAAAAGTCGCCGTGGGCCAAATCCGGTGGTTAAGGTGGATGAGCCACAACATGGAAACCTAACTCGTGCTATTTGGCCATTGCAACAAGCGATCTGTGGGGTGGAGCATTGTCTTGCTGAAAGAGGAGTTTTTTCCGTGCTAACCTAGGCCGTTTAGTGCGCAATGATTTTTTGAGTAGACCTAGGAGTCTTGCATAATATGGTCTTGTAATCGTTTTCCTATTTTGTAAGTAGTCTACAATGATTATTCCTCGTGCATCCCAAAAGACAGTCGCCATCACGTTTCCGGCTGCACAAACTGTCTTTGCCTTTTTTGAAGCGCCTTCATCAGGCCCAGTACATTGCATTGACTGCAGTTTAGACTCTGGAGTGTAACGATGTATCCACGTCTCGTCAACTGTCACAAGTTGATGACAGAAGTACTGCGGATTGGGATCAAACATCGATAAACACTGCTTCGAGATGTCTGGCCTCATGCGCCTTTGGTCGATCGTCAGCAGACGCGGCAGCTAACGTGCACAGACCTTCTTCCTCTGAAATTTCTCATGAAGAATATTGTTAACTCTCTCTGCCGAGATGCCTGCGATTTCAGCTATCTCACGTACCTTTACTCGGCGGTCTTCCATGACAGTGCCATCAACTTTCGATACCATTTCTGGCGTGGTGGCCTCCACTCGACGCCCAGGACTGCTTCATCTTGCGTCGAAGTTCGGCCACGTTTGACTTCATTTATCCAATAGTAAACTGTCTTTAGTGATGGTGCAGAGTCTCCATGAACTTCGCTCAAATCGGCTTTAATTTGCGCAGCCGTCCAGTGTTCTAAATAAAAATGTTTTATCGCTGCTCGAAATTCACCTTTTTTATCATTTTACTGGGAATCACCACGCAGCTCAGTGACAATGGTTGTCAGAAGGTTACTAACTGTCGGTACCAGCGTAAACAAGTTCTGCCTTCGTATGAAGGGTGCTTCCCGCGGGCCACCTATAAAAAAAAAGAATTGTAACGCCATTTCTTGTATTTTTAGCATACTTATCAAACGACCCTCGTAAAGCTAGCGATGAAGTTAGAAGGGCATTACGGGACATGAAAATAGGAAAAGCGGCAGCAGAAGATGGAATAAAAGTCGATTTAATCAAAGATGGAGGAGACATCATGCTTGAAAAGCTTGCGGCCCTTTATACGAAATGTCTCACGACTTCAAGGGTCCCAGAGAACTGCAAGAATGCCAACATTATACTAACCCACAAAAAGGAAGACATTAAAGAATTTGAAAAATTACACGCCCATTAGCTTACCTCCAGTACTTTACTATAAAATATTCACCAAGACAATTTCCAATAGAATAAGGGCAACACTTGACTTCAGTCAACCAAGAGAACAGGCTGGAAGGGATACTGTACAATAAATCAAATCCATGTAATCATTCAGCTAATCGAGAAATCTGCAGAGTACAATCAGCCTCTCTATGTGGCTTTCCTAGATTATGAAAATGCACTTGATTCAGTAGAGGTACAAGCAGTCATAGAGGCAATACGTGATAAAGGAGTACAGGAGGCTTATGTAAATATCTTGGAAAATATCTACAGAGGTTCCACAGCTACCTTAATTCTCCACAAGAAAAGTAGGAAGATACCTATAAAGAAAGGAGTTGACAAGGAGACACAATCTCTCCAATGATATTCACTGCATATTGGAAGACGTATTCAAGCTATTAAACTGGGAAGGCTTAGGAGCAAAGATCATCGACGAATATCTCAGCAAGATTCGGTTTGCAGATGACATTGTCCTGTTCAGCAACACTGGGGACTAGTTACGACAAATGACTGGGGACCTTAACAGAGACCGTGTAAGAGTGGGGTTGAATATTAATATGCAGAAAACAAAGATAATGATCAATCGCCTGGCAAGGGAACAAGAGTTCAGGAAGGCCAATCAGTTTCCAGAGTCTGTGAAGGAATACGCTTACCTAGGTCAATTACTCACAGGGGATCCTGAACATTGACAAGGAAATGTACAGAAGAATAAAAATAGGTTGGAGCGCATAGCAAACATTATCAGACACTGACTGGAAGTTTACCATTATCATTAAAAAAAGGTGTGCAATCAGTGTATTCTACCGCTGCTAACATATGAAGCAGAAACTTCGAGAGTGACAAAGAAGCTCGAGAACAAGTTAAGGACCGCTCAAAGAGCGAATGTTAGACGTAAGGTTAAGAGACAGGAAGAGAGCGGTGTGGATCAGAGAGCAAACGGGGATAGCGGATATGCTAATTGACATTAAGAGAAAGAAATGGAGCTGAGCAGGTCATGTAATGTGTAGGTTGGATAACCGGTGGACCATTAGGGTTACAGAATGGGTGCCAAGATAAGGGAGGCGCAGTCGAGGACGCAAAAGACTAGGTGGGGTTATGAAATTAAGAAATTCGCAGTCGCAAGTTGGAATCGGTTTGCACAGGACAGAGGTAACTGGAGATCGCAGGGAGAGGCCTTCGTCCTTCAGTGGACATAAAATAGGCTGCTGATGATGATGATGATCATGACAGTTACGCGCACGACAGCGACGCGACAAAGTTGAATTATTTGAGGAGCTAGAATAATTAGTTCCCTTTATTTCAGCTAGTCATGGCCATTGTCTTGCATCAAGCTAAAAACGCCACAATGACAGCAAAAGGACATTAATGGCCACCTTTCTACTCAGTATTATGACTATAGGTCGGATTTTGGAAATGTAGTCTGAAAGGCGCCTAAAATAAACACTTCAAAGGGCCACCTTTTAACCAAACCACTTCTTATCGAGAGAGAGAGAGAGAGAATAAAGAGGAAAGGCAGGGAGGTTAACCAGATATGAGTCTCCGGTTTGCTACCCTACACTGGGGATGGGGGGTAGGGGTAAGAAAGATGACAGAGAGGAAAACGCTGAAAAAAGGAAAAAAAAGTACGCACACATGGAGACACACATGAAATGGACAAATGAATTTGAAGGTAAAATAGTATATTTGAGAAATACGTTACGCTTCCGCAAAACGTACTTCAATGCAGAGGCGGAATGTTGTCATGTTTCCGGGGGGGGGGGGGGGCAACTTTCTGAACCCCACGTATATATAAATATATATATATATGATTCTTGCACTTGAAACTTCTCGACGAGTTGTTCACTGAAATGGCGGCGTTATATAAGAATTTACAAGACCTCATAAATGGAGATATTTCAATTACATGGTGCAATCTTCCTTCGTGTAATTGTCGTACACTTCGCTGTCACTAATACTGTTTCGGCTTTCCGCCAAAACTGCAGCCTCTCTCTGTCTTCTTTTTTTTTTTCTGTAAGTCACAGTATAAGCTCTTCTGCGCATGACTGCTGTTGATTCTCTTTCCGAGTGAATGCGGCTTGGCCTCATTTCGGTTACTGAGTGAATTGTACAGGGTGCCTCCACTATCATGAACCAATACTTAAAAAAAAGCAGTGGCGGTACTCGAAAAACACCTAGTGCATATTGTTTCCAGTGAAGTGGAGTAGCCACCAGTAATCCTATCGTTCCTGAAATTTAATTGGACAATTGCAATTATCTAATTCGAGAAGTACTGTCCTAATTATCAAAGTGTCATTGAGGCATTTGCAGCTACCCTCAAATGACATACAACTGCTCTGTTTTCAGTGATGTACTAATTGCGTGCATTTTTTCCAACTACCACGTGACTGCGCCACCACCCGCATCATAAAGCAGCGCCCTCAACAAGCTAATTGAAAGCAACTGCATTGCCTGTCGCAAACCCCAAGAGACAGCGCATCATCTTGATAATGGTTCGGAAGGAGCACCAACAGCAGGTTTCGCCGCTTTGCAGCTATTCCTTCCTCTCTACGTCACACTTATTATCCGTCTCTCAAGACCGACTGATCACATAGATAACAATATCCCTTTCATAATGCGGCCTAAGCGCCGCTCCGACCCCGCGCGAACCGCGAAAAGCAATGTAACAGGCATAGCTTGTTTCAAAATTCCGGCTTTTCTCGCACCGCATCGGCAGAGTGCGCGCGCAGCTATATTTCGCGCCATAAACCTGCTTCAGATCAAAGCCAAATTAAAGCGATGGTTTTACTTTTCATAAAAGTGTATACGTGCTGCAAAAACAGGTTCATGCCATGACATAAAAGCGAAATAAACAGACCGGGAAGCGACCCACGTGTTTAGAAAAGGCAAAACCGATGCGTTCAAGAAAGTAAATAGCCACTTCTAAATGAGCCGAATTGGCAAATGGGGACACCTGCACAAAAAACAAAAACAAAAAATACATCAGATTTCAGAGTGCCCTTATTATCTATGAATTCGTAAGCGCCAGTAAACACCAGCTGCTCCCTAGAGGACGTGTTTGAATAGGTCTCCTTCTGCAGCTAAGCAGTACTGAGTCCGCTTTACCACATCTTCAGTGGCTTTCTTGATGACCGACGCTCGAATTCTACGGCAGACATCTGTTATCCTTGTCTTGAGCTAATCTGACGTCCGTCTCAATCATGTAAACACAATCTTTCACATAACCCCAAAGAAAGAAATCGAGTTGAGAGAGGTCAGGTGAGGTAGCCGGTCAATTTACAGGCCCATGCTTTCCAAGCTATTGCGCATGAAAAGTCGCATCCAGCCAGTTTCGTGCTCAGCTGCTTCTGTGTGCGGGCGCTCCATCTTGCTGATATACCACAGAAGCGGAAGACGTGACAGCGGGACTTCGCTGAGAAACTCATCCACCACTCCTGCAAGGATTTCGTCCACATAACGCTGTCCAGTCAGTGTGCGATAGACGAAGATCGAACTGATTATAGCACCGGCGTAAATTCCGCACCCCACATTCAACGACCACTGGTACTGGTGCCGATAGCGCTTTACCCAGTGTGTATTGTAGTCACTCCAATAGTGTGAATTATGCAAATTTACCCGCCGTTTCTGTGAAAATTCGCTTCATCTGTGCACATGATGTTTCTCAAGAAGTACGGTGACTCATCGGCTTTTGTGAGAACCCATTTTGAGAAATCTAGACGATTCTACAGGTCGCTATCTTCCGAGTATTGGTGCTGGTTAAGATAGTACGGGTGAAAGGCCGTCATTTAGAATCCTCCAAACTTATGGCTTGGAAATTGGTACTAGGGCAGCCACGTCCCAAACGCTACCATGAAGGATTGAGGCCACAAATGCTAGAACATCCGTGCGTACGCTAGGACTCAAATATAGAGTTCTAAGCCGCTGTTTCTTGAAGCTGCCGGTTTGTCTCAGGTTTTCATAATTTCTTATGATAGTTGACGCGTTTGGTCTACCACCACACTTCCATGACTGATATATATTTGCGGCCTTCCTATTGCTGTCATTTGCAGCTTCCAAGGCAAGGATCACTTTTACCTTCTGCTCATCAGAGAAAGACATGGCGACTGGGACGAAACAAAACGCACCTTTAAACATTTGCACTGACGTTTTCAGTTCGCTCTTGTGGTGATAGTTATAGTGGCAAAAAAAAAAAAAGAACCATCCGTGCACTTTATTTACGCTAAGGCAACAGCTATCACAGTTTGTTTCTAGCGAACACCAAACGCTGCGTGTTACTTCAGCCGGGGAGCGGCAGATTAGGAACTAGCTCGATCACCATGTTTTACAGCAAAGCTGTATACGGCTAGCCGATTCATCCGTCCGTCCGTTTGTCGCCTGTACGCCGAAAACTCCTCCGGCGCAACTCCACGCGTATGCACGGAAAAAAAAAAGCGAAAGAGAGGTGCGCGATTGGCTGCGCCAGTAGTGACGTCGTTGCTCTCCGTCACAGCATAGCGGACGCGCAGCAGTTTCTCTCCGACTCCTACACGGGTAGGCGACGCGTCATACGTACTCCTGACGAGCAGGCAGCCTTCGGTGAGCAACGCCGCGAGCAGAACCAGGAACTAGCTCGTCGACGCCGTCCCAGTGCTGCAGCCCGGGCACAAGAACAGCTCGTGCAGGCGAGCGAAGGCAGCAATTGCGTACTGAGGATCCGGTAGCCTACCAAGCCGTCGTTTAATGAACCGTAAGGATTAACCCAGTGATAAACACCGGGCCGCACGTTTCAGGTTCGCTGGTTAACCATCTGTACGGAATGCTTGGGCGGTGTTTTTTATCCTTTATTTCCTTCATTTCGTTCTGGCTAACTCAGAAGGAGCCTGTTCGAGGGCGCTGCTTTATGATGCGGGTGGGAGATCAGTCACGCGGTATTCTCCATATTTCGCAGAGTTTTATTTTATTTATAAGTCGGAAAAAATTAGTACGCAAATAGTACGTCGCTGAAAATACCGCAGTTAGACGTCCCTTGCCTGTAGCTACAAATGCCTCATTGACACTTTGATAATTATGATTAGTACGTGTCGAGTTAAATAATTAATTGCAATTACCTACTTAAATATCAGAAACGAAAATATTACTGGCAGCTACTCCACTGTACTGGAAACAATATGCACTAGGTTTTCTTCGAGTAACGCATTGCTTTTTTTTTTAAATATTGGTGCATGGTAAATAATTGGGACATCCTGTATATACTTATGACCTCTGCATGCAATTAACAATGTTTCCATCTGTAATCAATGTTGTAAATTATTTAGAGTAGTTTGTTAATGAGTCGTTAGTCTTGCTTACTCGAAAGAGAAGCGATACTGAGACGCCTATCATTCACGTGCATTTCACACGCCGTTGATAAAAGGCTCTGCTGAAGGAGTCACTAAAGTTGACAGGCCTTTTTCAGGGTCAAAAAACACGCGATGCATTTTGAAGCGAAGTGAACATACAGCAACATATTCTATCTCTAGGCATAAGCTATCCGTACCTTTAGAAATAATTGTTATTTGGCTACCTCCTTCTCTTTAAAAATGTAATAAACCTTGTCCTGGGTATATAGTTAAATATATTGTACATGTGCATGGTGTTTACAGTGGAAATTTAAAACAATGTTGAAGTGAGAAATTACGGATGAAGCAGCCGCCGCCGCTACTTCTAATGCGCTTGTTCTCCTATTGTCAGGATTTGCAGAAATAAAGGAAAGTACGAATTAAAATGCGTGCACGGCCGTGCCAACAATGATGCAGCAAGCTATTAGCCCCAATAAAATATTAAGTGCAAAGGTCGAGGCAAGTCAAAAGAAACCTCAGATGTTGTAGGTGACAAAACTCTGGCAGAGAGAGAGAGAGAGAAACAATTTTATTTAGTCGCCTGCAGAACGACACCATGACTAAATAGCGCCGCGACGCGGGCCCTGACGTCTTCTCAGCGGGTGGTCTCTACTCAACTCCAGCGCGTGTTACTCCCGCGGTCGGTCGCCCTGAGGAGCAACTTTCCGTCGGTTTCGCTCGCCCTTTGTCCTTCAAGAGCCGCCGAGACCTGTTGGATGACCCAGGTTTAGATTTCGTGGTCGTAGCATTCCGCCGCAGCCGCTAGTCGCGGCGGACTCGTACTTATCGAAGCTTCGTCGGGGAACTTGGTGCAATCCCATAGGATGTGCGTCATGGTGGCCCTCTCCCGTTCGCACACGCGGCACACATCACTCACATATACTTTCGGATACAGATGATTCATTAACACTGGGGTGGGTAAGGAACCAGTTTGTAATTGTCTGAGCAGCACCGCCTCCGCTCGGCTCAGTCCCGGGTGCGGGGGGGGGGGGGGGGAAAGTCCTTCGAGCCAGGCTGTGAAACTGTGTAAGTTCGTTGAACGTCGTCATGCGGTCCTGGGCACTACATCAAGTTGGACGGTCGGTTGCAGCGGCGCACTGCGTGTGCCGTCTCGTTGTGGTTATCGTGCTTCTCCGACGCATCGTTGCCCGCGTGCGCCGGGAACCACTTGATTTTAGCATACCTATTCTCAGTTTGCAGGTCATCTAAGCACAGAACGCGCACAGCCTCACCACACACTTTGCCCTTGGCATAATTCCGCACTGCACTTCGCGAATCACACAACACCGTCTGGCACCCGCGGTCGGCAATGGCCAGGGAAATGGCCACCTCCTCCACCTGACACGCCTCTCGGACCCGTAAGCTCGCCGCTGCCCTCGTCGCGCTGGACGACGCCTCGATGACGGTAGCTACGAACGCCGCGCTGTCTCCCTGGTATTCTGCCGCATCCACGAAGCTTGCGTGCTCGCCCGTGGCGTGAAAGTCGATGAGGGCCTTGGCCCTCGCCGCTCTTCTCTCCTTGTTAAACTCCGGGTTCATGTTTCTCGGGATGAGGTCTACCCGAATCCAGCGCCGGGTGCCGTCCGGGCCAGGAACGTCGCTACTCGCCTTTTTCGCCCCGGGCGTGAAGCCCAAGTATTGAAGTATGCGCCTGCCGGCTTCGGTCATAGAGAGCCGCTCCAGCTGGGCGGTCCGTTGCGCTTCCGCAATTTCCTCGAGGGTATTGTGTACTTCCAGGCTCAGGAGCTTGTTGGTGTTCGTACACTCGAATAGTTCGAGCGCCGCCTTGTAAGCTCTGCGTATCAGGCCGTTGATCTTATTCTTTTCACACTGAATCCAGTTGTGGAAGGCTGCAACGTAGGTGACGTGGCTGATTACGAAGGAGTGCACAAGCCGAATCAAGCTTTCCTCCTTCATCCCGGCCTTGCGGTTGGCGACCCGTCTGATGAGACGTATTGCGCTGGTAATCTTGGCTGTAAGGCGGGAAATGCCCGCCTTACTCGTCAATGCTCGTCTTTGCCCCGTCGCTTGTCTATAATCATGCCGAGCACCCGGATTTTGTCGACCTCCGGGATCACTTGGCCGTTCCTCGTCACGATCTTGATGGCCTCGTAATCCCTCAGTTCACTCTTGTTACGTCTGACGTATGTACTTCGGTGGTAACACCAGAAGTTCTGACGTGCTCGGTGAGCAGATGAGTAGTTTTGTTCTTGCAGCCGTCGACGGCTTCTTGCAGCGAAAACATGTTATATTGGGGGGGGGGGGGCTCAGCCCCTGTCGGAAAACTCCGGAGGGGGCTCGGGCCCCGGAGTCCCCCGCGTAGTCGGCGCTTATGAACTGAGTGTCTGCTCTCTGCTGGTTTCATTCGCACCGCGGGCGAGACCGGCATGCCTTGCGCGCTTTTCCCGCTATGTACCTCTGGTGACGTCACACAAAGAAGTTTCCTCGGCTGCTCGGTCATGTTCCGGTATCATTTTGCGCATTTTTCCTTATTTAAATTATTTTCGAATTTCCACTACAATTCTAGTATCAGACGCGTGACAGAGGGGGTTTCGAGAACCTAACTATTCTATTACCTTGACGTGGTAAAAAAATCGCCTGTGTTGTGCAGGCGATATCGCAATTGAGGTAGGTGCGACTAATATGTGCGAGCATATTAAGCACGCGATGTAGCCGATGACTGCAGTCAAACGCCTTTATAATGGAGTGCTAGGAACCTTGAAAATTCTTTGATATGCAGGTCACATCATTGAAAATGTCGCGCACTGTATTTCGCTTACAATAAAGCAAGCTTTAGGCACATTAGAGAAAATAAAACCATTATTTAACCTGAAATATTTCAAGCGAGATTTAGTGAAATAATTCGCTAATCTTTTTGTGCACATATTGTGTGGCCGTATGTGCGACTGCAGCCAACCTTGCTGCACCAGAGCTCCGCGGCGAAGCGCAGGAGCTAGGAAAAGCAATGCGGCAGATCGTCGAATGCCGCTCTCGCATCCCTTGCCGTCAAAGGTCTTAGTTCGCTTACAAGACCTTCATCGCTCATGCTTCCGTCGACATTCGCGTTTGCTCGCTTCTGCTGCCACTCTTCCTCCCAACCTTCCTCCCTTGCGCGCGCGTGATCAAGGCATCATCCTTTTATAAGCTCATCCTCGCCCGCATTCAATCGGTGAAAGCGTGCACAGACTTTGGCGTTGACAGCAGTCGAGCAACAAGGTGGCTACTGATTTACTACTACCAAGACCACTCATCTAGAAAACTGCCTGAGGCGTATGTTCTTTTCGCGACCTACAATGCTTTTCAAGTCGATATGCCCCGCAGTCTCACCCGCAAGAATTTGTAAATTGCAGTATGTGCCATAAGGCAATTAGTTAAAACTTACTTAAAGGATTTTTAATCAGTCGATTACGCATTTCATTTTTTCTTTTTTTGCAAGTAATGTCCGCCTATTCGAATACACTATCGCATGGACTAGAGTATCTGCCACAGGCAATTTCTAAAGATTATTGAAAGGGTTCGCTGAAACATCTTGTATTACTAAGAAGCTTCGTCGAACGACGCAGCTGCCTGCAGCTACGGGCGGAGCTTGCAATCACATTGTAAGAAAATGCGACCCTGAACAAACACGTTCATATTACAAAAATAGCATGCCAGCACTACCTTCATGATCTAAATTTCTTCCCCTCTGGCGCCCGTGAACCCGCGGCAGTAGTGTGTCAGTTATAAATTGCAGCCAGACCGCAGTCCTCTATGTCAGTCGCCGTGGTGCAGCACATCGCCGCGGAGCACCTACCTGGTCGCGCTACTTTCCAGGTGTTATAGCCGAAATTTCGGTAGAAATTAGTTGTGCTCCGTGTCGCGTGACAGTCGAACTCTCAGCCATGCGAGCAAAAAAAAAGAAAGATATATATATATATATATATATATATATATATATATATATGTATATATATAATCGGTATTTTTTTTGTAAATGCCAGAATTTACTGACTGGTGCCAAAAAAATCATGTAGTTCAGCGTCCCACACCAACACCGGGCTATGCTGTACGCCGTCGTGGGGCACTTCAGATTAACTCGAGCCACCTGGGGTTCTTTGACGTGCAGCTAAACCCTACGGCGCTCTGTTTCCTTACCGCCCTTCGGTATGCGGCCGCAGTGGTCGGTAATCGAACCTTGTTCTCAGCAGCTGAACGGCTTAGCTCTTGAACCACCACTGTGGGTGATGCGACTTGCCGATACACACTAAGTACCACACTATCTGCTACATTTGTTATAGCAATCGTCTTTGACGTCGGAAAAACGTGATGCCCTTGTCCGAGTCCGGGGTGCTTTGGAAGGCGGAGCCCTCAACCACAGTCACAAAACGCAAGGTCAGAATACTGTTTTGGAATGTAACGACTCGCTGCTCTGTATATGGAACATATGCCTAGTGACTTGTAATTTGGCGGCTGGGGTAAAGACCTATAGTAGTAGACGTTTAGTCCAATTCACAGATACAAGGTCTCCAAATACTGCAGTAGACGTTGTGGAAGCCTCGATTGCCGTGCAATCTATATTTTATGTTAGGAATATGCCATTTACGTGAATATATTGAGCCGTCGTTGCCATTTCGCCTAAGTGAATGCCTGCAGCACCACAACTCCTGGAATGGCTCGCCACGGTTATCATTTCTACGATAATAGAAAAAGATTTGAATTCCAGCTTTCAAAAATTTCGAAGTTACCACGAGCGTGACCGGACCTCCTGCTGCGTTGCATTCTGAATCTAAGAGCTCCAGCAAAACTGGAACCTTAGAAGGAGAACTCAACTCTCATTTTCCGCTTCCGAATGTTATGAATGTTGTAAGATTTTTTAAACAAGTCATGCCATTTGCCCAGTTCCTTCGAAACCCTTGAGGATGACTCTACGTTCTTCCATACAGCCCCTGTTCTGAAGCGACTCAGCGCGACAGTTGGACTAGGAACAGTGCAGTGTGTTCTCTAATGCTATGGCAGTAAAGACCAAGCCCTAAGTTCCTCGCATTAACGCTAAGCAACTATAGAGCACACAGGATAGTGTGGGGCGCCGGCTAGACGGAGCAGGGGGCTTTGGATAAGCATCATTTGGAACTGGACACTGTTTGACGCCGGTTCGACGCCTCTCAGTGAAAGCAACAGGCTTATGTGCGCATCTGCTCCATACTGCAACATCACAAACAACCTTGCTCGTCCTTCTTCCAGTCTGCTGATTCCTTTGTTTGTTTGTTTTCCTGATGTTCTGCGTTCGGTTCAATTGGGTACAAACTGTCCAGTGTATCTTGAAGTCGTCTGGTGATCGTACCTGCACTTTATGCTCAAATGAGCCTCTAAGGTAAATATGGTATTCTAGCACCTATTAAAAGTTGGCATCAAGCCCATGTTGCACAGAAATAAAACTCGCGCATTTATTTTTTTATATATTTTCCCAACTTATAACTTATTCAGGATTTGTGAAAATACGCGCTGCCATCTATATTACTCTTTGTGATTACGTTTTTGTTTTTCCAACTTTGCGAGCTATCCAACTTGCACTCTACCGTACAGAGTTGCAGGCACTGTCACTAGCGCAAAGAACCACGGCAGGGGAGCCACGGTAGAATGTCCAGATGCTCGGCAATCATAGAGCTCGGCGAACATGTCCAGAATCCTTATGCAAATCTGCTTCCTCCGTTCCAGGGACACAGCACAAGGTGAGTTGAGGCCTTTCTCGTAGCAGGCCTTTTCCATTCTGTTTATACTGGAAAAAATAACAGGATTGACTGAATCATTGACTCAATCAATGATTGACTGACTCAATCAATGATCAATCAATGATCAATGATTGACTGAATCAGCTAAAGAGCTCGGACATAAGTTCGCCACTATCGAATATTTCCATAGTGGACGAGGCCTGTCTGAGGCCCGCTTTTGCTTTATGAAGGGCGTTAAGACGAAGCGTTAGTGAACCAAGACTTTTTATAAATAAAGCTAATAATGAAAATATCGCCTGAGAGCATCGTTAATCATACTAGAAGTTGAGCACACCACTTTACCCGCACTTGTAGCATTTACTACAAGTAGGGGTGGAGTGAGGTACGATAAAGTGCAATAATGTGCATTAACAAGTACAACTAGGGCTTTTTAAAGTAGGTTATAAAACTAGTACAAAACTTGCGCTGTTCCTTCAGTACAGTAATTAGCAAATTGAAAGGCCTCTGAAAAATAATTTTGCCAGACATAAATGCTAGGCGCAGCCAACGACTGGCAGTCGGGCCATCTGCTTCATATTAGGCCATCCCTTGATCTTAAAAAAATCTGCTATCACAGAGCAAACACGTTCGCCAAGTTCGACAGAAAGTCGAAGGGGCCATGTGCAAAATTCCTGGACGTGAAGCCCCTCACATCCCGTATGTCACTGATAGGGCTCCAGAGAACAACTTGCTCTTTACATAAAATACGAGTATCCTAACTCAAGGTGTTTTAGAAATTTTCAGAATTCAAATCGGAGATAGAAAGGAAACGGCAGCCAAAGCAAGAAAGACCCTTCTCACGTGCCCTACGTGCATGTCTGTTTACTTTTTTTCTTTATCTTGACTGCATAATAGTCAGTACTGTGATGCCTGCTCGTATATTAAACTGGAGTAAAACTTCACTAGGAGGCTGATATGTACTCCACCGCCTGAAAATAAATTGGGAACTTCACATGGCGCATATGTTCTCTCTGCTGACATGCCTTCTATTGCATAATAGTAAGTGCCGTGTTTTGACCGCAAAGCTGCGGAGGCAATTGAAATCCTTCGGTGGGGTGTGGAGTGCAAACAACAGGACCAAAATTACTCGCGCCGCACAAGTGCAACATTGGAGGAAACCGTAAATTTAACCAAGTAATATCATGACAAGCACGGCGTGACTGGTGAGAAGGTTAATTCACTGGTAGCGTTCAACATTCTAAAGGAACATATTGGCTTCGATTGCTGCTTATGTACCATGGTCTCCGCGGTAATATTGAGTATCTAGGTTTTTTAAGGTGGACCTAAGTATATAAGCGAAAAACCGTTGAAAGAAATTTGCCACTGTGGGCAGGCATAAACTGATTTAGAAAACATAACACCAGGCCCTATTTGCAGTTTCGACTTTTGGGCCACCCGCTGTAAATATACTTTGCACCATGTACTGTGGATACGAAATAAAGACTTTGGAAACCTCAACGTTTACAAATGTTACCGAACGTTTTGCCACCAACTCGGCTACCTCATCAGAGGCTACTGAAGTAGTGCAAAGATGGTAGATTTTTAAACGCGGACATTTCACGCAGTCATGAGGATGGTCTGTACACTGCCCTTCCGGTCTTAGGTCCACTGAAGTGCGCCATAGACTTGGCGATGATGGCGGGTCCCGAGAAGCCTGCAGCTATGATATGTGGTTCATATGGTACGCTGATTGCGGTTCTGAGAGCTGGCCGAAGGGCTGGGAGAAACAGCTGAGCGTACTATCTTCTCGCAGCACATAAAGACGTCATAAAAAATGTATTTATCGGCTGAACTGAACAAAGCCTTCTATGGGAACACCGTCCACTTGAAAAAGTTGCCCGTCGCCTTTGACGGTGCGTCGAACAAAGCTAAAATAAATTAAGGGGTTTTACGTGGCAAAACCACTTTCTGATTATGAGGCACGCAGTAGTGGAGGACTCAGGAAATTTTGACCACCTGGGGTTCTTTAACGTGCACATAAATCTAAGTACACGGGTCTTTTCGGCCCCACGGGAATGCGGCCGCCGTGGCCGGAATTCGATCCCGCGACCTCCAGCTCAGCAGCCCAACACCATAGCCACTGAGCAACCGCGCCGGGTGCACCAAGCTAACTTATTATGACTGCGCATCCCTTAGTTTATGATTTTATAGGCATGAACTTATTTTTTTTAACTTCTCGCAATAAGCATGTACCTATTGTGAAAGCAACATATCACACAGAATAGGCGTCGTCGCGGACCAGAATAACTTCTGATAGCGTACATAAAATGAACTTGCCGGTGACAAAATGATATTGGTAAGAACAGCCCTATGAATTGGGACCGTGGATTTCGACTAATAGCACTTACTACTTTGCGAGACAAAAGCTGTGGACACAGATCTCCAAACCTCGAACTGTTGTTCTCTTTAAAAAAAAGAGCATGCAAATGCACGAACTTCTGATGGTAAAATAACTGGTCTACGTGATTGTCCTGCGAAATCACAAAAATAAAAAAAAACTATTTTTGAAATATGTAAATTATACCTTGCAAATAGCCACACGGCCATTTAGATTACTCGTTTAGTCACTCGCACACTCATTTCACTATTTTAAAAATTAAGCGCGTAGACCAAAACTGTCGTATACTACGCAAGCGATTGACGCAGCATCTATAGACTAGAGGGAAATTTAGTGTTCCTCCATGATGTTGTGCGCTTGTTCATTACTGCGCTGTCCACTGTCGCTAAAGTCTGCATTTTCTCTGAGTCATGCATGGTTATCGAAAAAGGAGTTTATACAAATCTGCAGCCCAAGCGTAGTATTAGATGTCACACTCACAGAAGGCATCAACAGCGGGCAAGCAGTCCCATTTCATCGCCTTAACTTTATTTCCATTGTTTTTCTTTCCTACAGAAATAATACACAGTTGAAACTCGACTTAACGAAGTGATGACCACCTTCGAATTATTTCGTTAAATCGGGAAGTTCGTAAAATCGACAAAGGAATTTTTCGGTCCTTCGAAGTCTAAAAGTGCAACGTAGCGACATGCTAAGGCTACCGCGGCATTGCATTTGCCGCTAATCCAGCCATCTGTCGCATAAACCATGAAATAACGAAAGCAACCACCGCCGCCCCTAAATAGGCGGTGCTGAGTCGGCTGTTCCGTGCTTGGGCGCGGCGTGCAGCCTCGTCAAAATAAAGCTAGGCACGGGACCATGGCGTCGAGATGTTCTAACGCGATAGTTTTAGAGCGCACGCTCGAAGAAGAACCCGTCTGTGTAAAAATCAGAAATAACCGCTTTTTTTACTCATTTATTTCAGAAAAAAGTTCGCTAAATCGAGTTCGGTCCAGTTTGTTTCGTTAATTCGGGTTGATGATAACATTCGACCCGATGGGTACCCGCCGGGGAATGAAAATTTCTTCGTTAGATTGGGAACTTCGTAAAATCGGGTTTCGTTAGATTGAGCTTTAACTGTAGTTACTCAAGCTGAAGTATGAAAAGTCTTCAGCCATATGGCACACTCACCTACATGGTAATTCGGGAGAATAAGGGTCATCATACGTTGCATTAAAGAGTTTCTTGTATTCATCAGCGCATGCCTTGAACTCCTCGACGTTTGTGCAGTTTCTAGTCATGACGTAACCTAAGGACAAAATTACACCGAAATTGGCATTAGCATCATCACAAATGGCACCACGTGCGTATTCTATGCCGCTTTTTCTTATGGCCCTGAGGGCACCTCCACAGAGCACTTGAAACCAAGTGCAGAAAATGTCAACATTATGTAATGACGTTAACACCGGTGCGATGTTTCAGCATATTATTATGGCTGCCTCAACCTGATCATGTGAATTCTTTGAAGCTTTTGCACTGATTTATTTACACTGATTTCTGCGATCTGAAATTTATCCGAGTTTCCTCCTACTTTCTCGTACTTTTTGCTCAATGTTTCTTTGTAATAGGTCCTTGAACCTGCTTTTTTATAATAACATAACTGCGCAAAATTGTAACTACACGTCTTAGCACGGAAATCAAGTTTCTTCGATGTGCATCAAAATATATTTAACTTTTGTACCATTTGTATATTCAGTAGCATTTATACCAATCCATGTTTTGAATTCTTTTGTCGTTGCATATTTATTATTGCCTGGTTGTCATTGCATGCAAGCTATTCTGCTATATAACTCTATAAAGACTGTAGCAAAATATTGTGCGAAAATCAAGGAAGATGACTGTAAGAGTAAGCGAAGCGTGGCTTCTCGTCTTTTGGTTAAAGCAACTTCACGTTCTACGTCATTCTTCACAAGCCGGGAGCATTTAGCATTACTGGGATAAGTCACACGAAGTGGCTTCTATATACTTGCGCTTATGGTTGAGTTCGTCCGGCATACGCGGCGAGGTACGAACTTCTCGATAGTTTTCCAGACAAAAAAAAACAACAACAACATAGTTTACGGACGTCGTTGCTGCAATAAAACAGTCTCGTCCACAGCATGCCGGCACACAGGCCGCCGTCGCTCTCTTCTGCAATATGCTGTCCTTTACGCCGACAATACGTCGCGGCAAGAGCAGACAGCTCAATAATGGTCGACGCTCGCAAAAGTAGACGCTGTGTCACGGAAAAGCCGGCAGAAGTAGCCATAATTATGCAGTAAAAATAAATTCAGAACGGGCATTAACAGTTTGCTTGCATTAGAAACGGAAGAGGAATTATCGAGCTTCGAGCCTTTATTTTGCATGACTATATATTTTGTATAAAAAAATGGCACGCTTACCACCATTGCGATCACATGGAGTGGACCTTGTGGTAATCATCACCCAGCGTAGTTGGAAGAACACGAAAATTCAGAGCATCGCCGGCCTGACGTTGCTACGAAGACCCCATTTCAGTTCAGAAGTGGTCTTTCCAGTTTTATTTCAACATCAATTATATAAACAATCCAGGCGAATTTGCGTCGTCGTCGTCGCTATGAGGTTTCGTATAAAGTACAGGCACGGTAAAATCCTATCACGCCCTGACCGCCGTATGCTATTTCTGTGAGGGAAAGCGTGCGAGGGTGAGCCCAGAAGGACGATGGCTTGATGGGCGCGCAATGTTGGAGGTGACGTGATAACGATAACACGTGTCCCTTGGGGACGTCTCCTGGGAAAAAATGACGCCTTTCGCCCCCGCAACCATTTGTAAGCGATTTAAGCGAGCGTCCAGCTCCCGCGGTGACTGCATTCCCATGGGGAAAATTTTTTTCCCTTCTTGACAGGTGCTCATGGATGGACTGGTGAGCTGACGAATCCGGACATTTTTAAAGGGGCCCTGAACTACTTTTTATCGGAGAAAGGCAATTGAAGTTAAAATAGGCCATTTCAGATATACTTTGGGCGAAAAGTACTTCAATGCTTTCAGCAGGAGCGGAGTTTTTGGCAATCAAACACGGCCTCCGCTGTACTCCAATTCCTTCTTCAAACGAGACGTTCATTTGAGTGATCGCCAGCCGTTTGTGCGCAGGCGCTAGTAGGAGAGGGCGCGAAAGAGAAAATTTGGGGGCTTCTGCTCCTTGAATATATGACTCTGCCTAGGCACTACGGCGGAGGTTTCTTAGCGCTTGTTGTATGCGTTGGCCACCTAGGCATGCCGGCATTGCGGAGTGGGGTCGAGTTTGTTTACGCTCCGACACTGGCTGCCAGCGCGCTGAGGTAGTGGGCACGGACGCCCCATTTGTTAATCGCTGTGTCTGAAGGTACGTCGGACGGACTTTCTCGCGCCTGTGGCGCTGGCCGGTGCTGAGTCAGCCATGCCGGATTAAACCTTTCTTGCCCCTTACGGCCCTCTACCTTCAAAAATACGTCACTGATTGTCCCGGGGGAGCAGTAGCGGCCGTAGAAGAGGCCCGGCCTGCCCTCCTGGTGCAATAATTTCGCTCTAGGTAGGCTTTTCGTATGCTTCTGTCCGCGACTTTTCAGGAGCATTTTTTGAGTGGTCCCCTTTGAGTGAAACAAACACACCGCGCCTTAGCAAGCGCGGTTGAACGCCGCCGCCTGATATCATGTCGTGAGGATTATTGGCTTTGCGTCTCGCCCACTTTAGCTTAAGTTTAGGCTAGGTTTAGGTTACCTTAGGTTAGGTTACGTTAGGGTAAAAGGCGTTAGGGTGACGCGGCATATTCTCACAGTGGTTACGCCGTGAGGATGATTGTCTTTTCGTCTCGGCCACGTTTGTTTAGGTTAATGTTAGGTTAGGTTAGCGTTAGGCTAGGTTAGCGTAAGAGGAGTTAGGGTAGCGCGACGTATTCTCATAGCGGTTGCAGGGGCGTCGAGCGTCACCGGTGGCCTTCGAGCCACTTGCGTTCAAATGAGGCCAATTGCTAAGTCACTCTGACCTCTAAATTTTCAATATATGCGGCCCGGCACCTACTACGGTCCCTACTGCTGCCACGGAAACATCTGTCACGTTATTTCCAAGGTACATCGCCGTAAGGCGCGAGAAAGCTATGGTGCGGCACGACTGACTTAGCACGAGCGGCGCAGGTGCGAAACAGTCTGTCCTACACAGCGGTCGCCAAGTGGGCCGTCAGTGCTCAAATGAGGCCAATTGCTAAGTCACTCTGACCTCTAAATTTTCAATATATGCGGCCCGGCACCTACTACGGTCCCTACTGCTGCCACGGAAACATCTGTCACGTTATTTCCAAGGTACATCGCCGTAAGGCGCGAGAAAGCTATGGTGCGGCACGACTGACTTAGCACGAGCGGCGCAGGTGCGAAACAGTCTGTCCTACACAGCGGTCGCCAAGTGGGCCGTCAGTGCTCAAATGAGGCCAATTGCTAAGTCACTCTGACCTCTAAATTTTCAATATATGCGGCCCGGCACCTACTACGGTCCCTACTGCTGCCACGGAAACATCTGCCACGTTATTTCCAAGGTACATCGCCGTAAGGCGCGAGAAAGCTATGGTGCGGCACGACTGACTTAGCACGAGCGGCGCAGGTGCGAAACAGTCTGTCCTACACAGCGGTCGCCAAGTGGGCCGTCAGTGCCCATTGCTTCACCTATTTCACAGCGCCGGCAGCCAGCGTCCGAGCGTAAGCAAGCTCGACCCCACTCCGCAATGCCGCAACACCTAGGGACAAAGGTATATAACACGCGCTAAGAAACCTCCTCAGTAGTGCCTAGGCACAGTAATATATTCAAGGAGCAAAAGCCCCCAGATTTGCATTTATTAGTGAATCAAATTCATTATTTGAGAACGCGTGGTGACGGTTGCAAGCACAATTAGCACCTTTAAATGTTCGCCTTAAAGAAATAATTCCGCTTCATAGGTCTCCAGGCTTACTCAAAATTGAATTTGCAGGCTTTTTACAAACAATGTGAAATTTCTGCCCACAACATATTTGAATGACAGTTTACAAGAATATTTGGCCCGTTTCAAAATAAATGTAGTAGCGACTGATGCTTCTTCGTGTGAAGACAAGGCAAGCGTGGGTATCTACTCGCCACCCCTTTATTGGCCTTTTTCACTTCGCCTACCAGATCACGCATGAATTTTTCATGCCGAACGTCTGGCAATAGTTCTTGCCTTGCAGAAATTACCCCTTCAAACTATAGCAGTTTTTATCGTCACAGATTCTCTATCGGTATGCAGCGCACTTACTGCATCTACAAAGTCGACAGCATTGAACACGTTTTATGCATTAGCTCCGCCTCACTGGCAGGGGTCCTAGGCCACCGAGACATTCATAATAATGAAATAGCCGATGCTTTAGCACGAGATTCTTTAACAGGTCATGTAATATCTGTGCTGCCGGCAACTGCGCACATCACTGGATCCAGATATAGGCAATTTTCTTTGAGCGAAGACAAAAAAGCCCTGTCGTTAGCAAAATC
Organism: Dermacentor andersoni; assembly: GCF_023375885.2. NCBI lineage: Eukaryota > Metazoa > Arthropoda > Arachnida > Ixodida > Ixodidae > Dermacentor > Dermacentor andersoni. The sequence goes on from NC_092814.1 coordinate 309,627,636, forward strand.
TACAGATTTTTTGCACCTAAATTATTCTTGGAACCGGTAATAGTGTCCTAACCGGAAATTCGAAGTTTCATTTACTATTTACTAGCCCCCCCCCCCCTGTTGCCGTATTCCAACACTTAAATTTTACTTGCGCAGATGCGGTCTGGAGGTATCCCCTCTATGCTACCTCTGCAATGAGCCGGAATCCATAGATCATATTTTATTACCATGTCGGCGGTTTTCTACTCAACGAAAACAATGTCTAGAAATTCCGCTTCAAAATTTAAAATTGCCTCTAAGCAGTACTGTTATACTCTCCCTTGGAGCAACAGTATTGGGATACAGCCACAGGAGCGCTTGCCTAGCCATTTATAATTTTCTATGTGGCACAAAAAGAATGCCTTGTTAATAGTTCTTAGTTTCCACAATTGATTTACTTCTACTTCAATTTCGAAAGTTGAGAAAGTAAAAGCACAAATTCACAGTTTAAATGTTACTAGTATTATTATTCAAAAGTTAACTTACTCATGTTTACGTATATCCTATATATTATGCATTTCAGTAACAATTTTTGTTCTTTTTTAGTATTCCTATCAACGTAAGGCTTATTATAGTATTGATCACTACTTTATCTCATGTATTCACAGTTTATTTTTCATCTTGGGTTATACATTTATTTTACCTTTTTCTGTTATTTATTTATGAACTAATTTATTTTATTTTTTCTATCATATTACCACGCGATTCGTGGCCTATCCACCATACTGGGTTTGTGCCATTAATTGAGGCTTCATCATCATCATCATCATCACCATCATTATCACTTCTTCCGAGTGCCACCGGGTAACGACGGGCCCCGTTCAGCCTGCAGCGAATGTGTACCTATTCGCGTCTCAGTAGTGCAAGTCAGCATTTGCACGTTGTTGAACCACCCAGAGCTCCTGAGCATCACAGGCTCGTCTACACCCTGATTCTGTAATGCCTCCATGACTGCTGAGGTTTCGATTGTATCAAACACTTTCTCGTAATCAATGAAAGCTGTATATAAGGGTTGGTTATATTCCGCACATTTCTCTATCCCCTGATTTATAGTGTGCATATGGTCTATTGTTGAGTAGCCTTTACGGAAGCCTGCCTGGTCCTTTGGTTGACAGAAGTCTAAGGTGTTCCTGATTCTATTTGCGATTACCTTAGTAAATACTTTGTAGGCAACGGACAGTAAGCTGATCGGTCTATAATTTTTCAAGTCTTTGACGTCCCCTTTCTTATGGATTAGGATTATGTTAGCGTTCTTCCAAGATTCCGGTACGCTCGAAGTCATGAGGCATTGAGTATACAGGGTGGCCAGTTTTTCTAGAACAATCTGCCCACCATCCTTCAACAAATCTGCTGTTACCTGATCCTCCCCAGCTGCCTTCCCCCTTTGCATAGCTCCCAAGGCTTTCTTTACTTCTTCCGGTGTTACTTGTGGGATTTTTAATTCCTCTAGACTATTATCTCTTCCATTATCGTCCTGGGTGCCACTGGTACTGTTTAAATCTCTATAGAACTCCTCAGCCACTTGAACTATCTCATCCATATAAGTAATGATATTACCGGCTTTGTCTCTTAACGCATACATCTGATTCTTGCCTATTCCTAGTTTCTTCTTCACTGCTTTTAGGCTTCCTCCGTTCCGGAGAGCATGTTCAATTCTATCCATATGCATGAGTATGAGTTACTAAAGTCAGTACCAGTGAAAGATACCGGTGACCATCAATATTGCGAAGCAGTGATTTCAAGATTTGACAAGTTATTTGCCCGGGTAGCCGGCCGCCCACCGCAATGAATAAGAACAACTACTCCACATCCGACTCCAAACAGCGAGCGTCTGTATCACCAGAATTCACGACCGCAGAAATGACTACCTCTACCTAAACTATCTTTGAAGGAAGTTTGGTCTCACCTTGCAATGTCGACGTGTCGCACACCAGGGCACGCAACGCTCGGTAACCATTCTCTCTGCGGGTGAAGTTTGCCCTCAAGTTTTCTGAACAACGAGTCAAGCCGGCGTAGCAGTTGGAGGTCTCTGTCAAGTCACTGCAAGGTCACCTGTATCGTTAAAGTTGGCTGTGCGCTGACTTTTTATAGCATCAATGTGCCATGGTGTTTTTCTTAACCAATATTACTATTATGAAATATCTGTGTATGAAGGTTGATATCAGGAGTGATGCCAGCTACTGCTCGTCTCTCAAACAAACAGTAACTATTAAAAATAGGCCGGCTCCAACAAACGTTTCAAAAAGACTGTCGCAGTAAATAACGCACGGTGTGCTATCACTTACCACGGCTTGTGTGAAAGCAAAAGCATGAAATAGGGTGCACCACGAAAGCAGTTCATAAAGCATAACATTTAGCAAACTGAGTTTTTTTTTAAATAATATGGCTGTTAAAAAGCTTTGTCGCTTGAACAATTATCTCAAACGGATGGAGATTACCTGCACTCAGAGCAGATTGGAGTGTTAGCAAAAAAAAAAAATCAGTTTCGCCGTACGGGCGAAGCAATAAATGTGATAGCCAGCATGTTAGAACATTATACAAAGTGTAGGATTTGTAACTGTAGTGGCAGTATCAATTGAGGGATACCTAAGCTGACAAAGTAAAAACGAGCTATTGTGCAAGGGGTCTTCTCTTTAAATTATGCAATCGGACAATTTGATGTATGTTTATTAATAAAGGCTAATGTATTTCTTAGCAAATTTACCACCACTTTTCCTTATTGGGTATGTTTCAAACCTCTTTGTTTGAAACATCTTTGGCACCCATGCGTTGTTACACGCATGCCTATGCACTAAAGGACTTGATGCTGAATGGCCTATCGTTCGTGAAGTAGGTTCCCAGCTTACGAAATAAATCCAAGATATCTAAGCAATTCTTATGAGTTGTGAATGCGAAAGCATTAACGTCCAATGTAACGCCGCTGAGCGGTCCTTCCAGTTCTGAACTCCTCGCGGGCAAGCGAGCGCGTTGAGACGCTTGGCGAACGCCACCTAGGTACACCAAGGCCGGTGCACTTCGATCCGTGACGTCATGCTACCTTTCCTGACTGCCATAGAATCTAATGGCAACGCTCCTGAGTAAGCCACGGTAATTTTGACGTCACCGCTTTCGTCACGCCGGGCTTGGTAATGGAAATTTCGGTCCAGCTAGCATGATGTCATAAATCAAAGCGCACAATCCGGCTATCTAGGAGGCGCTAATTTAGCCGAGTGGGTAAGACACTCGACTTCTCAGCGCAGGGTCGTAGGCTCCAAGCTCAGTACCGCCAACGTTTTTCCTTTCGAATTCATTCCGTGATTTTTATACAATAATTTCATTATACCGTTTGCCAAAGCCAAGTTAGAACGCAGCCGAGAGCTTGCGCGGACAAGGAGCACGCGGATATCACAGGCTTCCGAGGGCGAAAGCGAGGGTCACGTGGCATCGCGGCGATGCCCTCTCCCCTCATGCAACCCCTGGCACGCCAGCGCCGCAGCAGATGTTCCCTATCTCCAGCTCTGCTCTTTCGAGACACGGACATGACGTGGCGTCGTAGCCAATGGGAATTTGGGTGCCGTTTCACTGCTACACAAGCCGGCTTTTTCGCTCAATGAGTTATTTGATGCTTTCGCCTTAATTAATAACCGTGCCTTGCTGCCATGCTTCTGCGGAAGTTATTACCGACTTGTATTCGAACGGGGCATTCGTAACTAGCAGGAGTGATATTGTGCCTCACTCGCTGGTCTTCATTGATGTTTCAGGGGACCAGAATACCAAGCCTCCGCAGTACTTTGCATCTGTTATAACTCATCTAACTTACGAAAACTGTTCAGTCATAAGTGGTCCTTTTACTGAAAAGGAGGTAGAGGTTTCCATTGATTAGTTACCTATGTCAAGGACCGCCGGTCCTGACGGTATTTCAGGTGAATTTTGCAAGACGTTTAGGGCCATGCTTACGCCTGTTCTATTAAATATATTTTTAATGAGTTCTGAATTGGAGGCTTTACCACCGTCTTTCACAAAAACCACACAGTGTCAATACGTAAATGTACTGGCACACAAAAAACGACGTTCTTCTGAGGGCTATATAGACCGATTACATTGTCAAACGCTGACTACAAGATTTTTGCAAAAAACGTGTGTCATATTGTTTGCAGGTAGCGATGTGAATTTTTGTTTGTCCTTATCAAACATGTGGTGTAAAAGGCCTTTCCACACAAGCTAACATACACGCCGCTCGTATGGTACTTGAGTACTGTTCCACTTCTTATGAGCAACTTACGATGCTTCAGATTGACCTCGCAAAAACATCTGATCGCGTCCGACATTTCTTTTTGTTGTATCTTTAAGAACATGCCCAATGGTGGTTCCACAGTGCTTAATGGCGTTGGACGTTGTTGTAGTCATTGAAGTTCAGTGTTTGACGGAAGCCCGTCTGGTCGGGATGAAACATGGTTAAAAGGTAAACAAAAACCCGGGGCACTTCGCCGACCAAATAAAGATTTAAAAGAAAAGAAGACGTTTAGGCTCCCACACGGGAGCCTTGTTCACAGGTAAAATAAACGAAAGTGCTCGAGCAGCTCGCTTAAATAGTCTAGAACACGTGACGCAGGCAGCGCGCATACACTGACGGCAGATTGCCATCGCTCCTGTTCAGAGTGTGTGGCGTAGTCTGGATCATGAGGGACTCAAGATAAAGGCGTCGAGATAGCCCTTTTTCCCTGGCAAGGACACGTGCCTTCCCCCAGTCGATTGCGTGGCCGCTTGAAGTGGCATGCTCAGCCAAGGCACTGGATTTCACATTTTCTTTTTTGACGTCATAATTGTGCTGTTTAAGACGCCTTTCAATGTCACCAGTTTCGCCAATGTACACGTAGTCGCAATCCGCGCATGGGACAACGTACACAACACCTGGGAATTTCTCTTTTGGTAATTTGTCCTTAACATTGAGGAGTGATTGCCGTAGTTTCTGGTTTGGAATGTGTGCCACTTGAACATTGTATGAACGCAGAATACGGCTTAGAGCTTCACTCGTGGACGGGATATAGGGTATTCCGGCGCGCTTTTGACTAGAGGCAGCATGGGGTAACTGCGGACGTGCCATTTGTCGTTCGACAGCATTCAAGAAAGAGCACGGGTAACCACAGGCTAATAGTTCCCGCCGTACCACGCTTACGTCGGCTGCGTAGTCTTCTTGTCTCGTGCAGGTTTTCTCCGCGCGTCGTAGAAGCGTCGAAACCACTGCCCTTTTGTGAGAAGCAGGTTGCAAGGAGCCGAAATGCAAGTAGCGTCCTGTGTGAGTTGGCTTTCTGTAAACTGCGAACGACAAAGTAGGCCCCTTTCTTTCAATCAGCATATCAAGGAACGGAAGCTTGCCGTCGACTTCCTCTTATACCGTGAACTGGATCGCTGCTTCCATGCTGTTCAGGTGTGAAGTGAACGACTGAACTGCTTCTTTATGAATGATGCAAAAACAGTCGTCCACGTAGCGAAAGAATGCCTTCGGAGCAGGGCTGAACGAAGCGAGTGCTCGACTTTCAAGTGCTTCCATTGTCAAGTTAGCGGCGGTTACCGATATAGAAGCTCCCATAGCCGTTCCGTGGACCTGTTTGCAGAAACACTCTTGGAACGCTCTTGGTTCCGAACACTCTTGGTTCCAAGAGTGTTTCTACAAACAGGTCCACGGAACGGCTATGGTGGCGGATATGGTGGCGCGCCATGCAGCTGAGAAGGCAAGGAAACCCCACTACTATACGTCAGCGGTTGTGGGGAAACCGGATAAGCTTAATTTCAAGGTACGGTACAGTACGTTGCTGCTATTTCTGAAAAATAAACGCCATGCAAATATGTGAAGCGGCCTACTTATACGAAGGGCGTGCAGAAGCAGAGCCCCATTAATTAAAGCGCCCCGCAGGGTCCAGGAGACACTACGGAAGCGGTCGACCGTCAAATCAGCACTTTTGTGCCCGCCGCGTTAGCGTTGCGGCTATGACGTTGTTAGAGGTCGTGGATTTGATTTTGATCCCAATCGCGGCAGCCGCATTTTAACGGGGGCGAAATAGAAAAGCGCACGTGCACTTAGATTTTGGGACACGTTAAGGAACATCACGGTGTCAAAATTAATCCGGAGTCCGCCACCACGGCGTGCCTCATAATCCGAGTATGGTTTGGCACGTACAGCCCCATAATCCAATTAAAGTGTAATAGTTCTGCCACAATGCGATGTGCCATGTGAGGCAATGACAACGCTGAACTCTTTCAGAGGTTGTAAAATATGGCACACAACAACGCCTCAAGCAAACACTTCTCCCTGTGTGTTCTGTGTACTACGCATGAAAAACAGTGGTGCACGTAAGGTAACGTTTACCATCAACTCAACACTCTCATGTTAGCCGAAACCTCGAAGAAATTAAGCTTCAGGCGTCAACATCACCGCTAATTATCGTCAATCAAAGCATCCAGCACGGAAAGCTTCGCTTACATCGATTCCCACAGTGTGTGGGATCTGCATTTTTTTTTTTTTTTTGCCTCGTCAATTAAGTGGACTGAGGAGGCCACCCACCTTCGGGCTCAAGAAGCCTGGTCTAGCAATAAAGTTTATTTCTCTCTCTCTCTGTCTCTCTCTCTCGTCAATTAAGGGTTGCATTTGTAACGTGCCCGAAACTATTGAACACGGCCTTATAGATTGTAAAGATGCCATTTTATTATGTGATTTCCTCCATAGAAATTTGAAGAAAGACGTTGATATAAATTCTCGCAGTATCCCATATCTTGTTGTTGCATGTGATCACGTACCATTCGATATGTTTTTACTAATAAGCCTCCATAGAGTATGGAAAACTCGTATGCAAGAGCAAAATGCAGAAAGAATAATTTCCTCAAGAGCGCATTTGTCTCAGATGTTTACGCACTTCAAGGACATTTGCGATCAAAATCAATGTCAGCCGGATCGGTTTGCACTGTTGATTAGGCGTTTAACTTCTTTCAAGCTTTTGTTGGGATGGAGGGTGCCGCTTTGTATGACGCTTTCTTTGTATGTACCGCTCGTTTACCTGTCATCGGTTAGGACCATTCAGTGCTAAAAATATTCTAAATATTTTCTGTACATACATCATTTCATTCACCGTAACAAATCGCCCGTAAAAAAGTGCATTCGTGGAGCAGCTCGCTAGAGGGCGGGCTAATGTGCTTGAAGAAGCCGCGTGACGTAGTTCGATTCCGGTCAGCACGGGTAATGTTTTCTCGTTTGTTGAAGACGCCACGGTAAACGGCTATATCCAGATGGTCGCCCAGCAAAAAAAAAAAAAAAAACTGAGTGAAGTAGCCGAACAATGCGATATAGTTGATCGTAGACTGTGCGCCTGCTCTCAAATCAAAGGCTGCATACTTCGTACATTCAGGAAATTGCTCACTCTTAGTCCGAGGAATATTGACGTGGTCATGACAACATTCAACATTAAGTAATTTGTGCCCTTCAAAAATATTTCCGGTCAGCTGTAGATGCAGGAGGATCGAACTCCTTTAGAAAGTGCTAAAGATATGTTCCACCTGTTCGCCAATTCTGAACGGTTTGAGAGCTGACCAAATCATATATTTTTTTTTCATTTTCAAGGTTACATCAGTGTTATTAAAGCATCCTACATATATTACATACCTGCACGCTTTCCTGTAAGCTTCAGCAACGGATCGGCCTTCACTGTTCTCCACAAGTGTCACCCAGCTTAGGAGCCTTGTGTATTGTTGGTAGCAGGAAAATATTTCATAAGTTGAGCAACCCTTCAGCTCTTCAAATGGCGGCAAATCTATAGTGTAGAAGGGAAAGAGGGTGTTCAAACATCACAATGAAACGATTATTTCTGTTGAACAAGATAAGATAGCCGGCCAGATTTTTGCGTTGAAACGTTGACACTAATATCTCGATGCCTTCACAACTTTGTTGTGCCTTGTATAGGTGCGAAAACAGTTGATCGTTCTCTTCCCTCAGGAGCCATGCAAAGCGACGACACCGCCCACGTATACACATCGTGGCATTCTGTCCCAAGAGGGCGACAATGCTGAACTGTTTGAAAGAGCAAAAATATGATTGCGTATTTAAATGTTACTGGCAAGTTAGACGGGATTTGAGAAGATGTGCTTCGTGAATATTAAAACGTTATTCTTGCCCTGAGCAGTCTTGGTAAACCCAGAAAGAACGCAAGAATGATAAAAATGGCCCATACATGCTAAGTGAATTTTAAAACCTTGACGTCTTACAAACGTACCAGCACTGCACTTGGGGTGTGCAATTGAAAACAGAAACTTTGTCCTTCATTTTCTGTTTTAATAATGAACATTTTTCCAGCTCACTAAACGGGAAAACGAGCTTTCTAATATATTTCACAAGCGTTACTGCACCTTCTATATCACATACTGCCCTTCCTATCGTCAAACTATAAGCGTACAATATCGCGCCAGGATAAACCTTGAATACGCTCATATCGTATACAGGGTGATTATTTTTAAGTTTTATGCAATATTTTAAAATAGCACGCTGTAGATAAGGTAATTCTAGTGTCATCTTGGAAATTAATGTCCAACTTGGATACGTCTTGTAAGCTCAGCGGCTACAATTCGTAAATTGCAATATGTGCCGTAAGGCAATCAAGTAAGAAGTTACTTATTGAATTTTTGTTAATTTATTGAATATATGTTTCAGTTGCTTGTGTTAGTAATGTCCGCCTGTTCGAATAATCAAGCTCAAGGACAAAGATTATGCTATTTGCCACAGGCGATTTTTAAAATTCCCGTAAAACTTTGAAATGATCACCCTCTAAATGGGACCTCCACAAAACAATATTGCTTTCGCCAGAAAGGCGTGGTGACGCGATATACCACGAAATATAATTCGAAGTAAATGTTAGACCATTGGTGCGGTGTTTGCAGGAGTGAACATTCGCAGCTACAAGTGATAAATCTCCTCTCGAGAAGTAAAAGAAACCTGAGTCGTATCTGTTTGTGGAAGTTGCGCCTCCCGATAGTGAAGTGGAAAGACTAGGCTTTTCCTTTTCCCCATACCTATCATGACTTAGCCGCTGGTCTCTACCAAAAGGACCCTTTAGCTTCTTACTGCTGCATTCGTGCGGCTTTTTCAACAACTTATATCTGAACTACCCACAGTCCGACGCTATCCTTGAAGCAAACAAGACGACGTCAGCGCCACCCAGTAAACATGAGAAGAAGCCGTGCGCTAGATGGACACTAATGAAGACGAAGCAGACACGATCAATCATCCGCTTTTGTCTGGTCGCTCTCTTTAAGATTTCCTGACTACATACCAGCGTTTTTAGCTGAATTTCTGGCGGTTACATTGGCTCTACAAAAAGTGAACTCATCAATCTCGGAAGTGGTAATAGTAACGTATTCTTTACCTTTATGTTCAGCTCTTATTGCAAATAGTGGCTCATGTATTTCACGTACATTTCATTGCCTAATACCCTCTCACTTAACACTAATGAGATTTGTGTGGGTACCTGGTCGTGAAGGATTAGTTATAAATGAAGGAGCAGACAGCTTGGCGAGAGCTGCTCTTAGTGGTCCAATTTTCTCGATCATTCCTGTATCAGCTTTCATAACTGCTGCTAGGTTCAGGAGACGGGCAGTCATACAAAACTCTTGGAACCTCCTATCATTAACGAATTTATATGATTTCCAACACCTCCTATTCCCTTGCAGCAGAAATTTCCGCCGCAATAAAAAAAATTGAAGTCCTGTTTACCAAATTGTACCAAATTGTTGAATACCTATGTTAAACTATTACCAGCATCGATCTGGTTTGGCGCCCTCCTCCTTGTGCTCATATACTGCGGTGAGGACGAAACAATACAACACTTATTCCTGTCATGTCGCCGCCTTTTATCATTAAGAAAACACACTTTAGAAGGAAAATTTCATGGTGCCTGATTGAATATAACGATCCCCTATATTCTGTCTTTCGTAGCCTCTTCTCTGGGTCATTATCATAGGGATGTTGGTGCAGCTGTCTTGAGATATATAACTGAATCAGGACGATTTCCTAGCTAAATTCATAAATTTTACCTGAATTAATTCTTTTCAGCTATTCAACATTTCTCAATAATGCTTCTTTTAGACTCACATAATCATTTTTCACAAATCACGCATTTCTTCGCCAATATCCCTTAGAGGGGTATAAGCCACTCTCGAAGGCAAGCAATTAAGCAAGCAAGCAATCATCCTCTAGTTTTTCCAAGGATCTAAATCAACGTCTACGCCGACCTATCGAAATAGCACTGGTGTCTACTAAAACAACGTTTTGGCGTCTTACTTCTGGATTCGCTCGGCTTTTTTGATATTTACGTTTGGGTTATCCCATTACACCAGCCCGCGAATAGAAGCAAAGTGCCTCGAGCGGCCAGTCACGCGGCAATCTTGCGTGAATTTGCGGGCTTCCTTCACGCTCGAAATAACACTTTTATGTAGCACGTACTTAGCAACAGAAAGCTGTATCGGGAGTTTTTCATATCGCTCTACAATTTTCTCATTGACACTTTTCATATAATCATAATATTTGAGAGGTTGATTGATTAAGAGTAATTATCTAGTTAGGCGGAATGAAGAAACAATCTGAGCATCTCCAAGCGACGACAAACAACATTACCTTGGTTCTTTCCGGCTACGTGGCATTCGCATATTTTTTAACTCTGGCTAGAGTTAGCTGGGGCACCCTGTACACGCTAACGATAGCACACCGGAAACAACAAAGACTTTTCTCCCATGCTTTCAAGGTGTTCTTGACATACTGGACGTTAAATTAACCTTTATAAAGTCAAATAGCTAACGATTATTAGTAATATTATAAAAGCACGAAAGATACTGCATGCTTGCTGTGGCTGATCACGGCATACACTTAATTTCTTCCGTTTAGAAAACATTGCTGAGAAAAAAATAAACAAAGAAAACGGTCCATTTTAGCTGGGACACCCCATGTGTAGTGCGCGAGCGCCTGAATGCTCACCTGCAGCGCCTACAATTCGATTACGTTTGGAACCTGATTGCTTCCGTGCGCTCAGGTGGCTCGCACGTCGTTAAGCATACCAGTTGTTCGCGATCAAACCTGTGCATTTTGCTATACGGCCGTTTATCACAAACCTGGCGCAGCTTTGCAGTCCACAACGATTCATCCGTTTTTTTAACCATAGGCCACTGAACTCAGAGCTAGACACGTACGCTCTTCTCCTCCAGTCTCCGAAGTACTCACCCTCTACTTGAGCGGCGATCATATGAGAGGTCAGCACCGCAAACAGGGCACTTGCCAGGATGAGTTGAGAACACATTGACGGCAACATGGCGTGCCTCCGAGGACGAAGACACTGGGCGTGCCGGCTTGAGCGTTCTCGAGTGAGAGGCGACACCGCTGTTGACGAAGAGTGCGGCCGCCGCCGTTTTATCGACGCGTCGCGTGCATACGCAAGCGGAAACATTTATCTCTCCAACGCGACACCATTTACTTGCTGCATCTTAGTGCGACGGCCGCAAGGAGCCATCACAACGCACTGCCAAGGTCGATCCAAATAGGTCGCGAAGCTTCGGGCGAAAAGCGGTGAACAACAAATTGTCACCGACGTAAGCGAGAATGGTTATGGGAGCTGCGATTGACATGCTACTATGTGATGCGGGAACAAAGATCGGGAAAGAAAAAGGTGCTTCTTAATTAAAACGAGACACAGTCAGATGAACTTAAGGAAAAGAAAATGTTCATTCAATGTTAAGTGCACGTGACGAGAAAAGAAAAGACAGCTCTATTTTACTTTGTCGTGAGAAATGAATTCCTTTCAATTCCTTTTTCAGCGCCCACCATAAGAGGGGACGGGACGTTGACGCCGCTATCACTTGCAATGCAATGTATCTTTTGAAGTGTGCAGAAGGGCGCGCTCGTAAAGTTCACCTGTTACAATACGGCCCCCTCACACGTTGTGTTGTTTTGCTTGTCGATGTTTGTCTGAATTTTGTGGCGTGGATATTTTCATCGTTTCTTAACCTGTTAAGTCAAAAGTTGTGAGTTATGACCGCCAGATAATTGTTTACTTTAGCTGTTTTCGTGCGACTGCGCTGGCCGAAGGGCTTAGCGTCCGGCGATGGGACCAGCACTCTACACCCAAATCTTTCGTCGGCCTCCAAAGAAAGTATGTTGTGTACAGGGATACGATTTCGACACCCGTACGGCTGACGTTTTAGTGCATCGCCTTCCACGCTGAAAGCTCGGGACGCCCATCAATTTGAATGGCGAGGAATTTGAATGCTGTAATGGCAGGCCACCAAAAGAAATTTCGTGCCTTTGAGAACAACATGATGTCACTTCTGGGGCCAAATATTATAATGGTTCGGAAGGGAACCGGTTCACTTGGCCTCATCTGATTGGTCAAAATTTTGTTTGCATCAGAGGTCGTCAGAGACAGCGAGGCGGCACCGCAAATTATGAACACGTCACGCATCTGACAATCATTTCCAAAGAGAACCCGTCTTTGGCTAAGAGCGGAACCTGCGAAGGGGTTGTCCGCTTTGGGTTCCGTTGCTGTGGCTTGGCTATTGGCTCGCGACAGTGGCCGCGCGCGCCGGTCGCGCTACCCCGGTGACACGCGGGCGTCGCGCTCGCGTGCGTTGTTGCTTCGGAGGCTATATTACTTGCCTTTGCCGTCTGCTTGGCGTTGCTCTTACGGTATCGACCACGGCTGGAAGTGCGATACGCGTTCGAAGAAATGACGGATAATGAGTTGCACCGCCCCTGCCGGCTTTCTAAGTAGACCTTTTGCAGGCTACGCTATCAATTTGAGGAGACTCGGGTGCAAGCGTACCAGTGGTCATTCCACGTAGAGGAAGGAGTTGCTCGCTGCGGTTCATCGCCACCGGCCTGCAGCTCCCAGGGGTCGGTCGGAAGCGAAGCATTCATCGGAATGACCTAGATCTCAGCTGCTGACACTGTCCTGGAAGTTCCTCTCTGAATTACTGTGTTGGCCGGTAGAAGGACTAGGTCAGCTTTCCCATGACCTCCGCTTCAAAGCCAATGCCATGGAGATATTTGCATGGTGAGATCGAATTCCCAGTGCTACATCGCCAGCGTGAAGAGATCGCAGATCGCCGTTCAGCAATCAGAAGGGTTCAACGTAGGCTGGTCCAGCGCTTCCTTCGTTCGGCTGATAAAACTATACAGTCAGGATGGCAAGATATTGTGGAGGCCTCTTATTTGGCTGCCCTTTTTTTCTCTATTTCGGGAGTGCCACACTTTGTTCCTCAATTTGACAGCACAGAGCGCACGGCACCGTCAGCACCACACTCTTCGATTTTACTTCGCACAGGCAATGCAGGGCCCGTATATCGTAATGTTCGATTTCAAGTTCCATTGCTTCTATCACGCGACGCACCGTGGGGCAGATCGCAGGGATAGCGGCAGCGCGGCGTCGAGCGATTCATGTCCGATCCGATGACGAAGGGAAAAAAAAGAAAATTGATATAGTTGACTAGTAAAGGTGTCCCTAAGAACCAGTTCACGGTTTTGTCGCGCGCGCTACTTAAGAAGTGCTGGCAGTCCGCTCCTGTTGCGTGCATAGTGCGAGCTGTTGTGCCCGTACAACCAGCCCGGATTCCGAATATACAAGATGCAGAAATTATCCTGCGAACGCCCTTTGAACAAACCCGGGGCTGCACCGAAAGGCACAGCGCCCTAACGCTCCCTTGACAAGTCAAGATGCTGCGGCGCCAGGCAGCGGCGTTCTGTGGAGGAGCATCGGCGAGCGACATGTCCAAACGTGCAACAAAGTGCTAGACAGCCCGGCGCCGTATTTCCTTTCCCCTGGAGGTCACCGCGCGCGGCAAATTTGAAGTGGGTGGCCAGCGCGGTCGCTGGTTGGACCTCTCGGACGACCGTCGAGTGCTGGCTTTGTATTGGGCCGTGTGAGTGACAGTCGTTTCTCGGGGCTTCATAAGCCCCGACGCCGCCGCCTGGAAAACCGGATCTACCGAACCACCGTGAGCCGAGTGCCGCTCTCGAGTGGAATGAGATGTGTTGCGCGTTGGAGTCTCGCCGGACATCGCCGTGCGGGAACAGTCGCGTGTGCTGTGAGCTCTCGGCCCCCGTGCCGATCCGATCTTGTCCTGTATAATGACCTGTATATAGTGTTTAAAGTCCCTTTTGTTATTCTCACCGACGCCTGACTCGGAGTCTTCGCTACCAACTAGAGAGCTGGCAACGCTCTGTCCCGAAAAGGGTGACGATCGCTACGGGACCACCTCAAAGTCGCAACAAAGCCCCTGCTAGCAGACGACATAGCGCTGCGCTCTGCCAACTCATTTACCCTTGTGATACCGCCTGTCGGCTGAGAAGGAAAAAGAATGACATTAATAAATTACTACTGCATTGCGTAAACGCCCGGCACCACGCGTTTATACTTTAGAACTTGCCGTATAATATTAAATTTATATTTTATATTTATTTAGCAAGCAGAAACGTTCTGCAGTTCCTCGATTAGCTCGTCACACTTCAGAGGTGGCACCCTCTCATTTATTGGTCGCGTCCTCCCCTTCTTCCACCCCCAGCTTGGGACTGGCACATTTAGTGACGTAAGCGGCGAAGTGAACAGTTCGTTTTCCGAACCGTTATAAGATTCCGCCCCTGCTTTCAACGGATGTGGCGTCACATTATTTTTATTCCGCCGGAAGTGTTCCCTCCTCACACAGATGGCGCTCAGCCCCATGAACCGCCCTGTTGTGAACGTATGGGCTTCTATGGAAGCTTCGCTACCCGGTACATTTACCTTGAGACTGCGACATGCAATTATTGTCTGGATATTCTGTGCTTCGAGCCTACCGCTTATTAGTGATGACGGCGCTTCCTTTCCGTGTGCCACTGTCAAAGATGCTTACGTACTGTGAAACCTATGCTTAGAGCCGCGGCCACTCTCTTCGCCACGGACCGTGCGCACGGCTTTTTGCTCGAGCACCATAGGAAGCACGGTTGAACGCGCTGCAGTATGATAGCGCATGAGCGCAGTCACGTGGGTTTATTTCATATTTCGCGGGCTTTCTTTGAACGCGGAAAAACCCCGCGAAGCATCTGCGCGTGTACGTTGTCGCCAAAAATTGGACGGTCGTTTCTGAATCCCCTCTACAACGTAACGAAACGCACTTGGCCCTAAGGGGAATCTTAAAATTTTGCATAATTGACAGCAGTTAATTAACAATTTACATCATATATAAAGATACTCTAAGGCGCGCCACATGACGGCAAACCAGATTTCACTGGTTTCATTCAGCTGCGCTTAACCACGTTTTTAGAATCCTTGATTCAAACACGTTCCTGTTCAAGTTGCGTGAAACACCCTGTATATGTATCAAAGTATGACAATTACAAGTGAGGTGGGCTATGAACATCAAACATATGTTGCGAAGGGATCTTCAGCTAAAAAAAATACGCCTCCAATCCACCCTGGGAAGAAGTGGATGTATTGCGAAGCGGTTGCCGACGTTAGACAGGCTCAACCGACGTCCAGACGACGTTAGACAAACACCACCACCACAAGCGGCGTATGTCGCGCGCGCACACACGTGTGCAGAAGTGCAGCATACATACTGAAGCTTCTATAGACCCTCTGCGAAGCGCAAGTGTCTTACTGACGCAATTCAATTTTAACGCAATAGCGTTAAGGAGCCAGTGTGGCAGAAAATTTGGCGTCCTGCGTCGGCATCTGACACCGTTTTGGCAAAAAGATTTTCGAACCACGTATCAATCAATCAATCAACCAATCAACCAATCAATCAATAAAAACGTGAGATTTATTTAAAGAACTCAAGGAATGCGTACAAAAATAGTTGGACCAATAGCCTATGTGGCTAGTAGCTGGTCCAATACACAAAAAATACATATACAGGACAACCAAGTACATAACTGCTCAATGAGTAAGAACATTATTTACATGAACAAGTACTTTTTTTTTTAGGGAAGAGTTGTTACGTTTGGCTAGACAAGAAGAAGCGTTTACATACAAGATCAAAATTTCTGGTTACATTTATTTCCACAGGCAGAGTTATAGCGCCAAAGAACTCTAATAATCGTTCACCGTAGACATTGCTGCAATAAGGAAGGTATAAGATAAAGTTAGTTTCTTGCCTGGGGTTTGCACGCGGGAAGTTAAATGTGGTGTTGGGTAAGGGAAAGTCGGCGTTGAGTATTTTGTGAACTAAAGTGATCTTATAGTTTCTGAACGCCGTGAAGGAAAGAATACGAAGGTCAGTAAACAGAACGCTACTATGATGAACTGAGGAAAATGTTATTATTCTTAGGGCGCGTTCTTGCAACTGCAGTATAGGTGTTAAGTAAGTTTTATATATTAGTAAATATTAAGTATTATTATTATTAGTAAGTATTATATATTTCACACCAATAGCTCATGTGGGTATGAAACAAATAAAACTATGTGCAACGAAAACAAAGCACGAGGAAAATATTGCCGGGCACAGGCCAGTGTGTAGCAGCTGAAAGCTAATTTGTTCTCTCCAGTGCAAGTTACTGTATAAAGCCACCCCTAAATATTTAAATGAATCAACACAATCCAGAGTTCGGTTCGCTAGAGTCAAAGTGAATGCACTGTAGTCTAGTATTTTCCTGTTGGAGTGAAATATGATATACTTAGTTTCATCAGTATTTAGGGCAAGTCTATTTTCTGAAAACCATTTAGCTACTTTGAGCAGTTCCCCAGATATTGTGTCTTCTAATGACGAGAGTGAGACGCATGAGTAAACTAAGGCTGTGCGTCAGCATACATCAAGACTTTTGACAGGTTAAGTGCGTCTGGTAAATCATTTATGTATAATGAAAACAGAATAGGGTCTAAAACCGAGCCTTGTGGTACACCGCATACGATAGCGGTGAAAGCAGAATGATGTTTGTTAATTACCACTTGTTGCCCTCGTGCCTTAAAGTAGCTGTGGATGAATTGAAGCGCGTTTCCAACGATACCATAAGATTCCACGTTTTCTAACAGTATGGAGTGAGAGATTGTATCGAACGCCTTTCTTATATCAAGAAAAATTGACACAGCAATGTTATTCTTGTTAAGAGCAGAGTTAAGGGATTTCAAAAGTGTTAAAACTGCGGTTGATGTAGATCTACCTGCAACAAAGCCATGCTGCTGCCTCAGATAACGTTATTGGTTACAAGAAATGCATTAAACTGTAGTACAATGAGCTTTTGAAATAGTGTATTAACTACACTAAGAACTGAAATTGGTCTATGACTACTTGGATGGTTCGAATCACCAGTTTTGTACACAGGGATAACCTTTGACACTTTCAGTACATTTGGGTAAGCATTACTAGTTATCGCACGCATAAGACATCAGTATTGTTTTTCAATATTTTAACCTGAATACCGTCAAGTCCGGACGCCTTATTAGCCGATAATTTGCCTATACGATACTGTTTATTTCCTCAAGAGTTATTTCACAAAACGAAAAATCACTGTGGACGCTTCTCTGGATCCTGGTTGTACGAATTGCAAGAACAGACTGTTATATATATATATATATATATATATATATATATATATATATATATATATATATATATATATATATATATATATATATATATATATATATTGTCATCAATTTTTGAGAAATAATAATTGAAGTCATTCGCAATCTGAGGGGACAGATTTTCGGCAGTAACGTCATGTTTATCCTGTAATCCTACTACATCACTGACTGTTTTCCACGTTTGCCTTTCATTGCTATTTAATCGTTTAATCAAGTTCGTATAATAGGCCTTCTTTGATTTACGAATTAGCATACCTGATTTGTTTAAAAAAAATTAAACTGGCTTTTGTAGTATTTGTTAGTTTTGTTATATTTTAATGTATTATAATAGTAGTCTTTCCTTTCAGTAGGGCAAGTATGGAGTCATTTACCCACGGACATATGGCGTAATCATAGCTGTGTCGTGAAGCGTACCGCGATTCTTTTATCGCGTTTGTAATGCGGTCAATAACGTTTTGACATTCCGGGTGAACGTTGTCGTTATAGAGGTTATCGAAATTTGTAGTAACTAAGATGCTACGTACACGTGGATAGTTAAGCCTTGTCGAATATTTGTGGTGCGTTTGGCGAAAAGAACGCGAACAATCCCGAGGCAGAAACAAAAATGTTGCAGAATGATCAGCAATTGTGGTGTCATAAACATCTGCCTGTGCATCGATATCAATATTGCACAAAATATGGTCGATGAGAGTTGAAGACATGTTGCAAACGCGAGTAGGGGATGAAATCACATTTTTAAGACTAAAGGACTGTAGAAAAATACATACTCATAGCAGTCATCTCTAGACAAGTCGATGTTCATGTCACCACAAATGATAATTGGATTTCGGACAGGTATTAGAGGGTCAATAGCAGTTTCCATCAAAGAGATGAAATCATTATTACATGAGCTATAGGAGGACGGTAAACTACGCCTATAACAACGCCACATTCAAGTTTCACAAAAAGGGTTTCGGCACTTTGGTTGCTGTATTAACTGTTAATTAGATATTAAAACCCGAGCCTGTGCCGTATAAAAAGCGCGACGCCACCACCACGTGCTTTACTTTCTATAGGTTGCGATAGAATCGTGTATCCCGGTATAGTTATTTTTTAATCCCTTCTGAGCCATGTTTCTGTTATCGCGATGATGTCGTAAAAAAACTAGTGTCGGGATATGTAGGTTAAAAATACGTCTCGATTTTGGTTTCATACTACGGATGTTGCAGTGGACTAACGACAAGATATCATGTCCATGTTTCTTTCAATACCCAGGCCTTCCATGTGACGCAATAAATTGATTGAACTAATTGAATTTCTCCAGCTAAATTACGTAGAAAAATCGTAAACTAGGACTTGCACGCAACCTACAGACATGATAGCTCTCGGACTGTAATTTTACTATACGAGAAAACATAGTTCTGTTATGCGAAAACTCAAAGAAACCCCTTCACACACACACAAACCGGCCGCGGCGTCCGCCATTTTGCGCGCGCCGGCGCGATGGGTGTCTTGGGTGCCACGGAGCGGCGCGCCCGATTCTTTGCAATAGAGACTTTTAGCGTGTCCGGTATTCCGGCAAGCGCGGGCGGTTTGCCGGTTTAGCGGGGCGTAAACGTGAGAGGCCAGATTGGTGGCGTCAGCTGGTGGCGGAAAGCTCAACCACACAAACACAAAGCTAATTACTATATTCTGCTTAGCTGCTCGTGTAAATTTTGGACAGTGGCGTAATCGTGTTCACAACTACGCCACTGCCAAAAAATTGCACCAAATATTGTGGGTATTGCAGTTTTAGCTCTGTGTTTGTCTGGTTGTACTCTACGCTACCAGGCGGCTGCACCGCTCTGGCCGCTCACGTTTACGCCCCCGTAAATCCGGCAATCCGCCCAAAGTGCTCCCGTTTACCGGAATAACGGACAGGCTAAAAGTCTCTAATAACTCCAGCTGGCGCTAGCCTCCGCCGTATCGCGGCCCGCGAAAGAGGCCGTGGTTCCACCACAAAGCTTGCCTTCGTGCATAGCGTTCGCGGCAAGCGTTTCCCGGTAGAGACTTTTAGCTTTCTCTATGCTTTTAGCGTGTCCGCTATTCCGGCAAACGGAGTTGGTTTGGGCGGATTGCCGGAAGGGCGGTGCAGCCGCCTGGTGGCGTAGAGCTCAACCAGACAAACACAGAGCTAAAAGTACAGTGACGTACTATATTTTGCTTCGCTGCTGGTGCAAATTTTTGGCAGTGGCGTAATTGTGAAGACGATTACGCCGCTGTCGAAAATTTAGACCAGCCGCTAAGCAGAATGTAGTAATTGGCCCTGTGTTTATGTGGTTGAGCTTTGCCCCACCTGCTGGCGCCACCGATCTGGCCACTCACGTTTATGTCCCCGCTCATCTGGCAAGCCGCCCGCGCTTGCCAAAAGCACTAAAATTAGATAATTTTATGAGTTGTTACTGCCATGGCACCAATGGTTTTGCGTGAGCCATTAGGCGATGTTCAAGGAGTGGAACACCCATTTATTTGCTCCGATTTCTAACATGCAATGAGGACTGTCTCGCTGTAGATCGATTTTGAAAGAGTATGGCTTAATTAGGTAATGGAGTTTACGGTTGAATAATAATGGTGTTCATACTTCCAATGTACTTTAATAAAATATGTGAAACTGAGCATGACCTTAGCAGATGGAGCGACCATCCATTTGAATGAGGCTTTCTAAATGAGTGGTTGTGAAGACGCCTGTAGCCGGCGAATGCTCAAATGGTGAACAGGATACAGCACCTTCGAGGCGCTTGGAGTAGCAGACTAATACACTGTGCCACCATAGCATTAACATGTGCGTATGAGACTTTTACACAGGTTCATGAGGAACTTCCTGTCACTAAACCATGTTGTGTGAGACTGAATTTTCAAGCTGAGCACTGCTTTAACATGGGGTGAGTCTTTGAAAGGCGCTATGGAAGAATTCCAATCAGAGGAGTCATGAAAATGATTGTGCCTTATGATATGAGTTATAGTTGGACTGTCAAAAAAATTAATTCTTGGCTTTTACGCGCTCAAACCACGATATGTTTATGAGGCACGCCGTATTAGGGGACCGCGGAAGAACTTTTACCACCTCGGTTTTTTTTTTTACAGCATATTTGTATACCTCTACCCCCCAATGCATCTGTCGTGTCCGTGGGCCAAAATGTGGGCCGATTCCTGAGGTAGTGCAATACCGGGCCGACCAACGGCGGAGGTGAAGCAGGCTTCAAGCACTCCGCCCCTAATAATATTAAAAATAAATAATAATAAATGAAATAAATAAATCATCATGCATTGTTTTAAATCGGTGGGTGTACTGGAATCGTTTGTGAACAGCACATGGACTCACGAGGACGAGGCATTGGCATATACGCAAAAGACAAAATGTATGTACTACAACCATGCGCTGCGTCGCGTGCGTCTGGTTGATCGTGGCATATTCGCGGCTACTGTCATCAGCTCATTTTATCCATGTTAGCAGCATTCTCGATCGAGTTATTTTACAGTTCCTTATTTTGTAAAGCTTGATGTCCGGGTGCCAGATAAACAATGTTTAGAAACTCGTACCGCGAAAATTATGCGAGCACGGAAGCTAGCAAAACATGTTCCCTCGGAGCTTCGCAGTTACCTGGATTGGGATGTACACTGGTATGTGCGGCACACCGCATTACACATGGAGACACCTCTAATTGTTGTCATCATGTGTGATGCCTTAATAGAGTGCAAGGGTAGACCTACAATAATAACACATTACATGTAAACGTTACGTATCGACAATGTTCAGATTTGACTCGCCTCTTATTTCGATCGTGGGCAGAGCTGTGGGAGCGTCTCTAGACCTGTCGCTGTTCGATATTGCGGCTATATTGAAGCTACAAGCTTAGTGACGACACGCTAAGAAGTTTCACAATCCAAACAACTTGTTGACACCTCTCGGGAAAGCACAAAAACTTGGTACTCGTCATCAACAGCACGTTCGCCGTGCACCCTCCAGCGTGATCCCGCATACCAGCATGGCACCGGACGACAGACGGCGCTGTGATCGCAAAATGGAAGCGCGCTTAAAGGAGTACTGACACAAAAATTTGAAGTCGTGATAACTTGTGAGATCGATTTAGTGGGTCACACACACATCGTCTAAAAAATATCAGCGGCGAATATCGCTCAGAACATATTTAAAATCAATTTCAAAGTACGTGCGCGCAGCCAACCGCAAAACAGAGCACCTCGCGACATTGACATCACCTGGCATTGTAAATAGCCAAGAAAACGCTACGTCATGTGGCTACGTCACGAATTTTCGTTGGTTGCCATGCGGCTTTACACGTGCTCTTCTCCTCTGTTGTTGCTTGCTCTAGCTGTTGTAGTGGGACGCTCTCCTTGTCGCTGCAACTGCAGTTTTTGTCGTGTCCGTCGGGATATTTCCCACACTATCAGCTTGACTGCGCTGCACTGACCACGCACGAATTGCGAGTACAGCACCATGCCGCGTACATACTGCTGCGTTGACTTCTGCGGAACATATTCAGGGTTGGGTATAACTATGCATAGTTTTCCCCACGATACCCTTCACTAGCAGAAGTGGACCGAGTTCGTGCGCGCCTCTGGACGCTTGGAGTGGACCCCGCTGAAAAGCAGCGTTATCTGCTCCCTTCATTTCGAGCGTGCATGCTATAAAGAGAACCCGCTGGACTTAACGCAGTCCGACGAAAACGAGGACGACGACGACGATGATGGCGAGGACATGGCAAACCACGTGCAGGCGTAGCAGACGACTAGCAACACGAAGCTCGCGTGCCCGCGCGCCGCACGCTGGCTGCGCGTCAGAGCATACGTCATGGCTTTTTGCGAACACGTGACCACTTTGTTTACACTCCCGGTTGGCCGTTTCGTTGCTCTCTGAAACCGAAACTTGGACTGGTCGCTACAAAAAAGACTGCAAATAATTACCTGTCGCGCTCTGAAGTAAATGAGGTCTCGTGCCGTGATTACTGGGTCATTAACTACTTATTAAAGCAGAAAAAACCACGTGGATTTTTTTTGTGTCAGTACTCCTTTAAAGGGCCCCTGAAACGGTTCGGACAAACTTTGTAGACGCATAGCGTACAGCTAAAGTTAATCATTCGCACCACAATTTGTGTGAAACGTCTCATATTAAGAGAGCTACGGACGATTACAAGTTACCCTCCTCCACAATGATGCATTTTCTCCTCAACTCGTTCGCCGAGTGATCGGGGCTAGGCTCCGCCTTCACTGGCTCTGCGTCATGATGTCACGTCGTGTCGTCGACTTCCGGTTCTCTAGGAGCGAGCGCGCGAAGTCTCTCGAAACCACGACCTACTGTATAAAGAGCACGACCCCTTATACAGTAGGTCGTGCTCAAAACTCCCCGCCAGCTGCTTGGCAGTCGACCCCAAGCGAGAGCTATCGAAGCAGCGTGCTTTGCGAGCATTCTGTCGCAGCGCCGAACGTGTCTGGTATTCCGGTAACCACATGCTAGCCGGGCGTTTCGACGGAACGGTGGAGGCACAAACTCAAGCTGATAAAGGCACTTTAGCGTAGACGTACGTGAGCTGCCTGATCGATCTCCACGGTCCAGCCACACATTGGCGCAGAGCTTAACCAGACAAACAAAGAGCTAATATTGTTCTAACCAAGCGTAAAACATTTTAAAGACTTAGAATAAAACGTGTTAACGATTACACTCCTGCGAAAAATTTACACCCGCAGCTAAGAAGAATACATTTTGTTACTGCTACTGTATGTGGTTGAGCTCTGTGCCACCAGGTGGCTGCACCATGCAGATCATTCTAGAGTTACTGTATATGCTACCAAAGGTGATAAAACAGACGGCGTGATAAAACAGACGCGCGTGATAAAACAGACGCGCAACTCAGCTACCTTTGGTAGCATATACAGGAACTCTAGATCATTCTAGACCATTCACATCTGCGCTTCTGCTCATCCCGTGCAATCCCGTGAAACGACACGGTTAAACGGCCAGGTCCTGTCCCCTTGCGCTTGCGTTTACCCTAATACCGGACTTTGTTAACAAAACGTCGTTTCACGCACTGAAGCACACAAGTAACTGGAACGCCAGTGAATTTCTCCGCAAAGTTCGGGAATTTATATCTCGAAACTGGTGTCGTCCTGAGAATTCGTTCCGTGCCTTGCGAGGTCCACTGCTAGAATTTGTAAATTGCACTATGTGTCATAAGATAATTGGCTAAAAAGTTCATTAGTGAATTCTTGTTAAATAGTCAATTTTGCATTTCAATTTTTTTTTTTTTGCAAGTAGTGTCCGCCGCTTCGAGTAAACCGGCTCGTTAACTAGAATTGAGCTATGTGCCACAGGCAACCTTTAAAAAAATGTGAAATTGTTCGTTGAAACACCCTGTATATCGGATGCGAATAAACATTGATTCACGCCGAGTTAATTGTATCTGCCTTGACTAAAGTATAGTGTACTAGAATATATTCTATGTAGTACACTTGAACTAAAGTAAAAAGGTTGTGTGATGTTGGCGAAACCGGTGCCGAGTGCGCCCGGACTACATTGCGTACGAATAGAGTCATCTGCAGAAGCTCCGCCCCCGTAGCTGTCGCTTCATAGCCAGGAAAAGTTGTCCGCGAGTATAGCTAAGTATCCCCACACAACATTCATGGTGAGGTTTTACAGAACCTTCGCTAAAATCAGTGTATGCATTAATGCTCATAAACTACTATTTCTTTAGACGTTTTGTTTGATTTCCTTATTTATTGCACAGCTGAGAGGAAGCAGAGGCTAAAGCGGGGGCACTGCATGGCACAAGACGTCCCTTCCACTCACCTCGACAGTTTTACATTCCTTCATATTACACCTAAGTGTGGTTCCGAGCTCACATGCATGTTTAAGACTTATGATCAGATGCCACTTTACCAGCCTTTTTCACAATTTCTATCTGCCTTGTGAATGTGCATATTTTCTCTCAATAGTTGAGATAATGAAAGACCATAGAGCTTGAGAGCTTGCGTCAACCAAATACAACAGTGCTTATAAACAACAAGAAAAACAAGACCGCATTTGTTTCAACATTTTTACATAAATACTGACAACCACCCCTATGCAGCATAAAGCTTTAACAGCTGAATAGTTTACCATTAAATATGCAGCAGCAATAGTTGCAAAAGTAAGAAGGCATGAAACAATGAAACACACACACAGCAGGATTAATGAATTTTTATTACAGAGTCATAGCTTTGAGAGAACCGGAACAGGGAAAGTTGAACGAGGCCAAAGCTCATTCTTTTGTGCTCTACCTCAATTGTGAAACTCCGCCCAGAACAAAAAGTGCATGCTTGCAGTTTGGAAGAATAGAAGTGCGTAAATTTCACAACAAACCCTTTGCACGCGTACAAAGAACAGGTGCATACCAGACACATGCCGGTTTCACATTCTCCATTGGGTGAACAAATCTGCATGGCCATAAGCACTTCATACAACATATATATCTCTGGAGCCAATGTTTTGCCAGAGAGACTTGTCTTCGTCAGTTCTCCTTGTCGAAACGTTGGCTCCTAAGGCATCCCTTGTTGGACCACTGTTGATCACTCCATGTTTCTCTGAACCTCCGTCTTATTTCAGAGAAACATGGAGTGATCAACAGTGGTCCAACAAGGGATGTCTTATTTAAAGAAGAAGAAGACGCCGTTCCAAACGGCTGCGCTCACATCGGGCTACGTATGTTTGGTTTTTCGGGCGGACCACCTTCTGGGACCGGCCCGAAACGATCACCACCATCTCCAAGAAGTGGTCCGGCGCCTGTGGAGACCAACTGCAGGTCAGTCGGACCATATTTCGGCGTTTTACGGCCGATTTTCCACCTTCAGAACGTGCCGAGCAGCTAACCCTAACTTCAGTTAGGAGAGCGGCGCCGGCGGGCGAGCACGCATTTGAACATGGCGGCCTTAAGAACTCCGGCTGCGACATCGAACCCGCGACTTATTACAACGTCGCGACTTGAAGAACAGATGGATTTCACTGCATCTCAGGTGGGTGATGCAACACCGCAACACGAATGCAATAAGGCCGCCACGATCAACAACAACATGCAAAGCGCTACCGTGGTCAACGAAACGACCGCAGAAGCCGGATGGGAGCGCGTTCTTTCCCTGAAGGAAAAGAAAAATCTCTCTCAGCAGCACCGCTCCGCGCAAGAAAGCGCACTCCCATCAGGTCCGACTACCAACTCGTCCAAACCCATGGCGCATCGCGGGCACCCACGACTCAAGCGTCTTCCGCCGCTACCGAAGAGTGACCTGAAGGTGGTCATCAGACCACACCAAGGGCTACCACTCAAGAATGTTACCAGTCAGGCACTGGCAAGAGCCGTCATGGAGGCGTGCGAGGACAGAACCACTGACAACAATTTTATTCTAAGAATCAAGTCAGGTTCGAACATTGCAGTGATATCCACCCCGAATCGCGATACGGCCAAGGTCATGCAAGCCATTAAATCCTTGAACATCAACGGACGACAACACCCGGTCAATGCGTACGTTACGGCAGGAGAAGACACGACGCGGGGAGTAATCCACGGGATAGAAGCACACACCCCTTCTGACGTGCTGCGATCGAACCTACGTATCCGATCGCAGGGACTGGAGTTGATCGACGCAAGAATGATGGGCGACTCACAAAGTGCCTTGCTCACCTTCTACGGCAGCCGAGTGCCAAGGTGTGTTTATTACTTCGGGGGAGAGAAACTCTGCACACCCTACCGAAATGCGGTTCAATTCTGCCGTACCTGTGGCACCGTGGGACACCGCACCGACGTATGTCCACAGCCCGACGTACAGGTGTGCCGCTCGTGCGGGGTGCGGGAGCCTGCCGATGGACACACGTGCACACCCAAATGCGCCATTTGTGGGAGTGATCATCCAACGGGTGACCGCCGATGTCCCAAAAGACTAAAGCCAGTCAGGCAGGTATCAAGACTACGGCCAAAGAAACCAACGAAGACCCAGCTACGGTGGTTCGCCACTGAAGACGAGGACTCCGAGCTGGAGTTTCTTCCGGCCATGGATCGTCGCAGCCGCTCCAGAACCCGCTCGCCGTCGCGGAGCCGATCTTGTTCCGGGCAGCCGGGCCAGAGGAGACGGTCGGCATCCCGACCCAAGGTGCCTCAGCAGCAAGATCAGACAAAAAAGAAGGAGGCCCCAAGAAGCAAGTCACCAGGGATCCTACTGGCATGCAGCACCCCACAAAATAATCAGGTGAGCTGGGCGCAAGTCGCATATCCCACTGCCAATGCTAAGAATACACCTACACCAATCACACAAAACCCAGAGTACAAGAAAATAGTAGAAGAAAACAATATACTTCGAAACAGTTTAGCCGAGCTACGAGCCGAGTTTGAAGCTTTTAAGCGCACGGCAAACAACAGCACCTTACAGCAACCCATACAAATTGCGGACCACACTTCCAAATCACCACCACAAACATCACTGCAACAAAGTACCGCCTCCAGCACGCATTCGTTAACGCTGCAACAGTTAGCACAAAACATGCAACTAATGTTCGCAGAGCTACACAAACTCAAACGAATGGTAGAGGATGTGCAAACAAAAGCCGCAGCCGTTCCCCGAAAGAGGGTCAGTCAAAGTCCGGGAGCTCCTACCAGGACACCGAAAGCTATAGAGCACACTGATAGCAACAGTAATATCCATGGATAATATGGCAAACAACACAAAGAGCGGACACATTGAAATCTGGCAATGGAATTGCTGCACGCTACGCACTAAATTGGCTAATTTCACGCACTACATAGAATCGGCGCCAATCCTTCCCGACGTTATCTGTATTCAGGAAATAGGGAAACAAAATCAAAAACTCAAAGGCTACGAGCTTTATGCTCACCCTGACTACCCTCAAGTAGCCACCTTTGCCAAGAAGGATGTCGCGATTAGCGTAAATTATTTTTTCCGGGAACCTATTCAGCACCAGATAATCACGATTTGGCCGCAGAAAAGGGGCAAACCTAAAACAATTATTGTCAACGTTTATAGTTCTCCCAGAGAAAAACAGGCGGATTTTGAAAACGTGGTGGCCACCGCGGTGTGACTCGCTCAAGGTAGGGACAAATTAATATTGTTAGGCGACTTTAACGCTCAACACTCAAACTGGGGCTACAGTAGAGTCAATCCCAAGGGCATATTGTTAGCAGACGTTGTAGAGCGCTACGGACTTTTCCAGCTAACTCAACCGGATCTCCCAACGCGAATCGGGAACAGCGTGTCCCAGGACACTTCCCCCGACCTCACGTTCACCAACAACGAAAGTGAGACGCGATGGACGAACCTAGGTGAAAACCTAGGAAGTGATCACTATATCTTAAGCATATCGGTTAATGCAGCCAGGATTCGAAGAGCTATTGGCAAGGCAAGGCTATCCGACTGGACCAAATTTCGTGAAAAACAGAAAACAATCGGCAGCATAACAGACGTAGGAGAATGGGCCGAGCAGATCCGAGTTATTCACTCTAGGGTCACCAAAACAAATGAAACGACAACGGAGGCTCCAGCCGTGGATCGTCACCTGTTGCATCTCTGGGAAGCCCGGAGAGGCCTCACAAAAAGGTGGAAAAGGCAGAAGCTTAATCGTAAACTCAGGATACGGATAGCTCAGCTAGCGCAGGAAGCTAAAACGAATACGCACAAAAGCTAAGCGACAGCAATTGGCGTCAGTTCAGCGACTCGCTTCGGGGCACGTTGACTACAAAGAAAACATGGCGCATTCTTCGAAGTATGATTGACCCGGGAGGAACAAAAACAGTCGCGAATCGCACACTTAAGCTGCTTGAAAACGAGTTTGAAGGTCGGGAAACTGACATCATAGACAAAATTAAAGAGATATACGTAGGTACTGTACCGACCGGGAAATCCACCAAACCCGTTTACGAAGGTCAGGACCAACCGGAACTGGACGCCCCCGTAACCTTTGAAGAGGTTTACGCAGCGGCACACTCCTTCAAGAAAAACACGACCCCAGGGGTAGATCAGGTCACGAACGCAATGATTCGCAATCTAAGTGACGACACGCTAAAGAGCTTGACCAAATTCTTTAACGACACGGTCTGGACAGAGGACGGCGTCCTTCCAAAAGAATGGAAGGAAGCAAAAATTATTCTTATTCCAAAACCAGGTAAGCCTCGTAACATCAACAACCTTCGACCCATCTCCCTAACGTCGTGCGCGGGGAAACTTTGAAAAGGTTGTGCAGGTCCGGCTCTCGAACCACATAGAGCTAAACAACATGTTCCCCTCCAACATGTTCGGTTTCCGACCCCACGTGTCAGCGCAGGACATTTTTCTACTACTAAAGCACGAGGTCCTGCACCCCAACAGAGGGTCGGAAGATAAATTTGTACTGGCATTGGACATCAAAAAGGCCTTCGACAGCATCTCCCACCACGCTATTCTGGAGGGACTGGAAGCGGTGAACTGCGGATCGCGAATTTATAACTACGTGCGCTCGTTCCTCAGCCACCGCACGGCCACAATCGGATTAGGCTCCACGAGGTCCGACACCTTCAACTGTCCCGACAGAGGTACCCCTCAGGGAGCTATACTCTCTCCACTGCTATTCAATGTAGGGATGAGAAAGCTAGCCCTGGAGCTCGATAAGCACCCGAATCTCGGTTGTGCGATATATGCCGATGATATCACGTTCTGGGCTCACCAGGGGTCCTACGGGGACAAGCAAGAAACCCTTCAAAAGGCCATAGACGCAGTCGTGGAATACGCGAGGGCGGCGGACATGGCATGCGCACCCGAAAAATCGGAATTCATTCGGGTGCGTGCGAAGTACGCAAGAAAGAAGGACTGGGTGCCGCTCACTTTGACTCTCGACGGGGTGCCAATTCGTGAAGTGGAGACACTCAGAATATTGGGGATGTGGATACAGCAGAATGCTGGAACATCTCACACCCTACAAAAACTAAAGGCGGTCACAGGAAATGTGGCCAGAATGATAAGGAGAGTGGCAAGAAGCAGAGACGGCCTAACTGAGGGAGAGACCATCAGCCTGGTTCACGCATTCGTAGTTAGCCGACTCACATACGCCCTTCCGTATCAGGCCTTGACAAACCAAGAGATTAAACAGGCAAACGCAATAATAAGAAAAGCCTTCAAAGCCGCCCTTGGTCTTCCCGAATGCACTAGCACAGAGAGATTCGAGGGACTGGGCCTGCACAATACTTTTGACGAGTACGCAGTCGCGACGTTATATGCCCAGAAAGAAAGACTTTGTTCTTCAACTCAGGGCAGGGAAGTATTGGCGAGGTTAGGCTTTCCCCTGAGACCCCAGTATTGCGGAGAGGAAACGGCACAGATAGACCGCAATGTTCGATCGCACATCGCGGTGGCCCCAATTCCCAAAAACATGCACCCCAAGTACCATCCCGGACGACGCAGAGCAAGGGCAAAGACCCTTCACAAACGTTTCGGCATGGGACCGGGGGTGTATTATACGGATGCCAGTCGAGCCAGCTCAGACACTTTCAGCATAGTCTCTACATGCAACAACAACATAACAACGGCATCCTTCAAAACCTCCTCGGCATGCGTGGCAGAGGCTGCAGCCATCGCCTTGGCCATTCAGGACGCCGAGCGCCAAACCAATTCGGCTGTCATATACACCGATTCACAAGCGGCCTGCCGCCTGTTTTTACAAGGAACGGCACCCAAATCAATAATCAAAATTTTAGGCACTCAACTAGAGGGGCACCACACTATCGTCTGGTGTCCGGCACACGAGCGACTGGCAGGAAACGCTAGGGCAGACCGTATTGCTCGAGGTTTGAACGTCCGAGCAACGGCATGGCCTAGCGACGTCCTTCCACCGAATTCTCGTGACATCCTCCTACAGCAAAGGCAGGAGCGGAGACGTTTTGGACATCCTCACTCCGATTTAAACAGCGAACAGGAGAGGGACTGGCGTCGTATTCAGACGAATACATACCCCAACCTGCACCACCTACACAGAATACACCCCACGAGGTTCACTGACGAGTGCTCGTGGTGCACAGACACACCCACACTAAAACACATCACATGGGAGTGCCCCAGGAGGCCGCCGCACATAGACAGTCCCATATTACACCAACATCCACTAATGAGGAATAGGCAGTGGGAGGCATGGCTTGCGGACGAGGGTCGGGAGAGCCAGTTGGCTCTTCTGGACCAAGCCCAGCGAGCCGCTCGTGCCAGTGGGGCCCTGGAATAGGGGCTCCAACCATCGTGCCTTTTTTATTTAGATTGAATAAAGTTTTACTCTCTCTCTCTCCGTCTTATTTGCATCCATACACACGATAGTCAAGTGCAAACATGTCTGCTGTGTCTGAAAACAATTTCCCATATTAAGCCATATTATTTGGCGTTGCTCGCCTGTTTGATGTGTCACTTTTAATTGGAGCCAATAAGCATTCTCAGTATCTTAGAGTGAATGGTCAATGTGCGCTCTCATTCTTTTAGTGCAACTCTGCACTTTCTTACCACGGCAGCAACTGACAAAGTTTAGTGTCTGTGTATCCTGCTTTACATCAATTGACTGTTTGCTTTAGGAACAACAGGTTAAAATGCACAACTTACTCTTAACAAATTGCTGCATAACTGCTGTTCGTGCTCCATGGTATAGTAGCAACATGTCATAGAAGCATTCCCACCAGTGTTTCCTAGGCTCTGCTACCTTATGACCTCAACAAGATATTTAAAATCCTGCCGCCAGCAGTCACACTTCAATGGAAGCAGAATGCACATGTGTAGTACTGGGCCTTGGGTGCGTATGAAAGAGGCATATGCGCAGGGGTGGAAACGGCCAAGGGGGGTTTGGAGCAGCTCGGGGAGCAGCAAGGTTGGCACATTGGAGCAGATTTGGAGCAGGAATTTTTCATTTTAGAGCAGAAGATCCACATTTTGGAGCATGCTAGGTAAGGCTCGACATGCGTGTAACACAGGCAAATCAAGAAAAGCGTTCTTTATTTGACTTTCCAGAGCACTATATACAGCGAGTCAGTCACGGAAAAATATCTGAGTAATACGGGAATCCAATTATCGTCCAAGAAGTCGGAGCTCCTGCTGTACCGCCCCACCCAAAATTAAGGGGCGACCACCCAACGGATTCAAGCAAGAAAGAGAATACGAAGAAATCAGGCTACACATGACTGATGGCGGAACCATCCCCATCGTCAACCGAATCAAAGTCCTAGGCATGCTCGTCGAATCCAACGGGGTAAACGGCGAGACGGTCAACAAGCTTGCACACAAGATTGCCAATGCTATGAGGTTACTAAAGAGAGTCGCCAACAGAAGTGGCATGAAGGAGGAGAGCCTGATATGACTCGTGTACTCCTTCGTCATATGTCACGTAACCTACGTGGCCGTCTTTCACAACTGGCACAAGGTGGAGAAGAACAAGTTAAACGTGAATATACGCAATGCACACAAGACGGCGCTCGGACTGCTAGAATCGACCAGCAACGAGCTCCTGCTACACCTGGGAATCAACAACATGCTGAACGAACTTGCAGAGGCACAGCACATATTGCAACTGGAAAGACTCATGACCACCGAAGCCGGACGACACATATTCGAGCGGGTCGGCATCGGCTATCGCTACTAACATGGCGAAAAGGAAATAATCTCGACGAACGTCAGGGACGGCATCCAGGTCGCCCCAGTCCCGAGAAACGTACACCCGACGTATAACCAAGGCAGAAGACAGGCCAAAGCCGCGGCCCTACTGAAAGCCTACGGAAAAGAGAAGGAAGCACGCTTCGTGGACGCTGCCGAGTATCAAGACAGTCGACAATACGCCGCTGCGGCTGTCGACACCGGCGGAATGCTCGTCCACTCTGCCAGCGTAAAGTCCCGACAGGCCGAAGTGGCTGAGGAAGTAGCCATCGCACTCGCCATATCAGATCAAGATTGCCAGGTCGTTGTCAGTGACTCGCGCACGGCCATAAAGAATTAAGCTAAGGGGAGAATATCCGTGGAAGCCTGCCGAATATAATCAAGAACCTGAAAGGCTCACCGGACGACAAGGTCACGTTAGTTTGGTTCCCCGCGCACATGGGAGACGTCTCCCCGCACCTCACCAACCTCAGCGAGGTCGCTCACTCCATCGCACGAGGTCTTGCAAGCCGTGCCAGAGAGAGCCACGGTGAAGACGGGGAAGACAGGATGACGAGTTTCAACGACTTAACCAAAGCCTTCTACCTGGCCCGGCGGACCTTCCACCTAGCAACAAACTATGCACAGCTCAGGCAGTTACCCGGAGACAATTGGAGGCAAAACACGTACCCAAACCCACTGCAATACAACAGGATCTACCCTGAAATATATAACACCAACACATGCAAGGTCTGCAAAGCGGAGTTTAAGGCACAACAAACCGATGTTAAACCCGATACCCTCTTGTCGAGGTGGTCCGCCACTCTGCGCAGCTCCAGCCTTAACGACCTACTCTGGGCCGTCCAGCACGCCTTCGAGGCGGCGACGAGACAGGAGCTCGACGTCCCCACGGGGGAGACCTAGGCCCGGTCGTGCTAAACCTTGCCGGACACTCAGTAATGTTATTACCAACAAACCACGCCCGCAAGGTGGAGGAAAGTTCACTAAAGGGAAAAAATGACATATACCTGACAAAGGAAACCCATTTGTGTTCCTCGGAACCCACTATTAAGTTACATACTGCATGTGCCAACCAAATTTCGCCAAGAAAAAAAAAACATAACCAAGGGTTTTGCGCAAACAGCACCCATCGTCTTTTGATAGACTTTTGTTAATGCTAGCTGAGTTTTGTTGCTGTTGTTGTGCGCCAGCAACTAATATTTAAGTTTAATTAGCTAACATTGATTGCTTTGCTTATTGGATAAGGATATTGGATAATACGAACCCTAGGTGTCTTTAGATCCAGTTATTACTTATGTTTCAACGTCCTCTACAACCTTTTTGATTGACATCTCATCGATTAGGTAAGTTTATAAAGTTAGCGAATGAGACCTATTCGTGCACAATTAACAAGAAATACTGACTGTGACAACCATGAACAACGCCCATCAACATACAGTGAACGGCCGTCGTGTAATGCCCTCAGTTATTTTTTTTTTTCATTCTTAGTGACATTCAGTTGGCATAGCAGGGCGCCACAGAATAAATGCGAAGTTACTTTTTTGGTCATTGCATATATTTGCCAGATTCCACATAACTTGGCAAGAAAAAAAAAAGCTCTCTCATTCATGAAAATAATAAAGTGACGAAAAAAGCGTTCAGTGACTTTCCAACCAGCGTCGCCAACCAATATTTTGCACAAGCTCGATTGTTAGGGCTGCCCCATAAAGTAATTGTAAAACGGAGACCGATATTTTGAATGCCAGACAATTGTTTCCTAAAAATTTTGGACTCGTATGCACAAGTCATGTCGTGAACATCATTGCTGCGTACGCAATTCCTGTCGTTCGCGCATTCTCCGATCCTTAACAGCTGCCATTCGGCTGCTATGGTAGACTAAAACCGAAACTTTACGTACTCAGTCGGCGTTTTGCAGCTGCAAAAGTCTGATTTTGTATGGCGTGGTTGTGCAGAATATCGAGCGCCCATCAAATGAGCGCCAGTTCAGACAATCTTTAGCTGGTTAGCATATTACGCGAACGCGTAAAACTTATACAAAACATTCATAATGCATTGTATAGCGCAAAGGATTTTGGGTAGTTTCCCTGCGGCCAGGTTACAATGTGCCACCAAACACACCCCCACTCCAAAGACGACGACGCTGAGACGGGTTGCCTTAGCTTGGCTTCTGGGGCTAAATGCTAGCCAACAAATGGCTGTATGGTTTCCACTGAACACGAACATCCCGCAAAATTTAGCGACTTCATTCGAAGTTAGCGTTTTGGGGCAAGTTGGCGCAGCTCGGAGGTTTGGCGCAAGATGGCCCAATTGGCGCAGCACTTCCATCACTGTATGTGGTCAAAATTAATTTGGAGCCTTCCAATATAGCATCTCTTGTAGCCCCCTCCATTGTTTTGGAATATCAAACACGATCAGCTATCACCAAGGTTATGCAATACCCAATCCTTTTCGCTCAGTTTAATGATTAAACATGCTTTTTTATTTCAGTGTATGAACACTAACCAATAAAAGCTGAATTTTCATCTGAAAGCTAATATAAAGAAGTGGCAGCTGTTCCACAAACCTGCAGGGAGCGGGACAATCACAAGGAGTTGGACATGAAATTATGGTAAGACTTTCTTATTCGACTATACCATGAGTGGAACTGTTGTTAACCGTACTTTTGTCAAGCACATCCCAAGGCCGTGGGGTCCCATTGCTCAAGTTATTGTGCAACACTAAACGCAGAGTGGCTGGAGGGCCCCACTTGAACACCCCTCTTCCAAATGACCAAGCTGCATTGTGAACACCCAATGAACCTCAACCACACCCCCCTCAAACAACCATGGGTCCATGACTGACATTACAGTGAACGATGATAACACAAGCACAATACATGACCACAGAGCCTGCATGTGTAACAACAGAAAGAAAAGAAAAATTGAGCTGTAATAGCAGTCGTGCTTCGTGTCACTTCAAGAAGCGACTAAAATGAAAGGCTACATATACCACTTCGTCTCCTGTCTTTTATGCCTGTGCTTCCATTCGACCTCGGCTTACTCATAGACCAAGGCAGCAGAGCCAACACCTGGGTCAAACATGTGCGGCATGACTGGACACTAGTTGTACATCTGGTGAAAAGGACAACCTCAAAAACATGTGGGATGGACGAGTGCATACTACGGAACATCATAGATGCCACATTTGTGTCCAAGGTATTGTGCCGTATGAACTTCCAAAAGCTCACATAAGGCCAACTCAACATCGAACGCCTAAACAGATAAGCTAAACGGGTACTGACATGTCTATACTACTGACAGGTCTACTCAACTTTACCATGCTTAAAGACCTCTACGAGGAAGGGCAAACAAACAAGCTCCTAGGTAGAGCAAAGGCACAGCATGTGGCACAAATTATTCAGCTCGAGGGCTCCGAACCTGCACACAAGATACTACGCAGGCTAGGACATGAGCTACCAGGATGACCTCGCTTCCTTGCAAAAACACCACCTTGAAAGCACTTCGACCTCATCAACCACAGGCCCATGCCACACAATACAAGGGTAAATAATCGGGCCAGGAGGCGATACGCAGCTGCCAAACATGCAGAGGAGGTTCCTAATAATGAAGGCCTGAACAGGCATCAAACACACATATAATGGTGGCGATAACAGAGGAAAAGGCTGCTATAGCATCACAGAATTAACCCTTTCAGTATCACACTTGACGTACTAACAGCGCATTTGCCATTAACCATGTCATATTTTCGCTTCTCAATAACTGAAAACAAGCCACTGTTTATTTTATAATATCTGAGAAAAAATATAACACTGAAATGGTTCAATACCACACAAGCAGAGACCATTGCAGGACATCCTACGCCCAGAGAAGCTGAACTGAGAGCAATCAAACAAGCACTTACTGAGAAAATTCGCAGACTACTATAACATTCTACAGTTGTCAAGGCCTGTGCATCACACAAGACGGAACACCTGACTGCCAGGAAAGTCAGGGGACGGACACACAGTTTAAATAACCAATTACTGATACATGCCCTGCAAGCACATGATCATGAAATTATATTGCGCTGGCTACCCGGCCATGCCGATATTCCAGGAAACAAGCAAGCGCTATAGGTCACGTGGGAGAACAATGTCCCAGCACAAGGACCTCCTAATTCTGTGTCCGTATTTACAACACTCCCACCAACAGGCACCAGAGATCATATCAGATGGAGAGGAAGAATATGAACACAAATGAGGAAAGGTACTCTATGGGCAAAGGCAAGGTGGCACTACAGAACTTAGTCCCAGAAGATCCTATTTCGCAGGGTATGGACACCTGAGAGGTTTTCACTCTTTCTGAAAGCGAAGAGTTTTAGTCCTGGAAGCCCATACACATCTGCAGATCACTGTTTGAGGTGTAACACCGGAAAGTGAGAAGACGTCTTGCACCTCATGAGAGTGCACAGTCCTAACCCAGCAGCAACGCAAGATTATGAACAGGCTAACCGCCGCCCTCTGTCCTGAAAGTTTTTAGCAATTGAGGAAACCAAGAGGGAAGTCACAGAACACAAGAATCCTAGACTTCCTTCTCGATTATATCTTCGAGAGACGCCTTTGTTTGCGGAATTTAAACTTGTCCTGTCCAAGTTCCCCTTCCTTCCCCCCTTCTTCCCCACATAGTCACCACCAAGAGGGGAGGTCGTACCCGTCGTTATAAATAAAATATTTTCAACAGCACACTGTTTTTCTGTTGGCAGAAGCCGAATTACAAGTGGCGTCCGCCTCCAAGAACATGGATACCAAATGAATTATATGTACGGAGAATATAGGTATATAACGTTTGTCCCATATACGTACCGTATCTAGCGTATAATGTACAATATGTACGCTATATGTAAGCCTTGCAATGTCACCATTTCCTGCACATAGGAGGCATTCCAGACACCGAATACAGCAAGTCTACATAAGCAGGTGCAGGAAGTGAAGGCCCACAAAGAATTGCGATTTATTTATCAGGTGACTGCGTTGTGTTTGCTACCATCGTCAAGCCTATATGCCAGATGGCGCTAGCCCGGTCTCTTGTTCTACCGCGGGGCTTTATGAGTACTGCCATCTACGAGGCGTCTACCATAACGGACTTTGGAGCGTCTGGTTGCGAGTGCGCCAGAGTAGTGGCAGCAAGGGTGCTCTTCCCAGAGATAAAAGCTGATTCAGCAGCATTAGTCCATGATATAGGTGTGCTAGCTCGTGTAGTGAGAGAGAGTAGAATGTGCAGAGGCTGCAAAATTGAAGCACAACGAGGAATGAAACGGCGATAGTAAATGATGAGGCCCAGAAATACCCGTAATTGCTTGGTGGAAGACGGACGTGGAAAATCTTTAATTGCTTGGACACGGGATGGGACAGGTTTGGATGCCATGCTCGTCTAGTCGATGGCCCATGAAATCGAGAGAAGCAACGCCAAACTCACTCTTCGACATGTTTACAACGAGGCCATATTGATGGACGCGTTCAAACACCTTACGTAGGTCAGATTCGCATTCCACAGCAGAGATACTGAATACAAGAATATCGTCTAAATAGACGAAGCAACAAGTCAGGCCACGGAGTACTTGATCGACGGACCGCTGAAAGGTTTAAATTTAGCGGCATTCCGGAGGCCGAATGGCATGCGCACGTATTCAAACAAGCCAAAAGGGGTGATGATTGCGGTTTTAGGAATGTAGGAAGGCTCGATAGGAATCTGGTGATGGGCTTTTACTATATCTACCTTGCTAAATATGCAGCAATCATGAAGCGATGAGGTGAAATCGTGGATGTGGGCTATAGGGTACCTATCGGGAATCGTTACTTTGTTTAAGGCGTGGTAATCGCCACACGGCCGCCAATCAGCCGTCTTCTTCGGCACCATGTGCGTGTCAAGCAGATGACCAAGGGCTAGCGAAAGGACGAACAAAGCCCAACTTGAGTATGTGTTCGAATTTTTGCTTTGCAATTTTCAGACGGTCTGGCGCGAAGCGGCGAGGTTGGTCCTTTAGTCACAAAGTGGTGCGTGACGTTGTGCACTATTGGACGATCTGGTGAGGGTGGTTGGAACAGCTCTGGAAATTCCAGTAGGATGGTGTACCATGGTTTCGGTACCTGGGTGTGTGCTTGTACGGGACGCAAACGTGGCGCAGACGTACGGACCTTGTACGGACAGATTTGTTGAGGAGTCAAGAAGGCGGCAGTGACGAAGGTCGGCGAGAAGGTTAAACTTCCAGAGAAAGTCAGCGTCGATGATCGACCCGCAACGTCGGCGACGGTGAATAGCCCTCGAAAAGTGCGTCGCAGACCAAGGTCAAGAGTGACAGATATCTGGCCGTAGGTTTTAATGTTGGAACCATTGACGGCAGTGAGAAAAGACGTGTCATGGAGATGTCTTCTGCGTTCTTGAAAAGTAGGGGGAATGACACAAATTTCCGCACCAGTCTACAAGATAGCGAACTTTCGTGACACGGTCGGTGACGTAGAAGAGACGGCTTGATGTAGGGCCAGTAGCACTAGCCGTCGTCAATGACTGGCCCGGCCGTTTCCCTGAAAGTTGCAAGGCGGACGGCACCGATGTGCGCGAATGCCATATCTGGCATGATACCAACAAATAAAGGAAGATAGAGGGCGTGACACGTTTTGGTCATGTTTGCTTTAAATCAGGGGTACAATCAGGACTCGACGGGAACCAAAGGTCAGTGGGTCGCCTCGCATTGGGCGCTCACGGGAAGACTACAAATGAAGCTGTGCAGAGGGATATGGGCTGGACTAGTTTTGAAGTGAGGGAAGCTCGCAGTAAAATTGAGTATGAAGAACGGCTGAGGAATATGGAAGAAAGTAAATGGGCTGGGAGAGTGTTCAGGTATCTGTACAGGCAAAACATTGATTCACAGTGGAGGAAAAGAACTAGGAAGCTTACCAGCAAGTATGCGGCCTGTGGGGTGGGCAACACAGCAACAAGGAAGGTCAAGCGGAAAGTCAGAGAGGCTGAATTAATCTCATGGGTGGCGGCAATGGAAAAGAAACCTGCCATGAGTAACTACTTAAGAGGAAAAAACGAAATCAGGAAAGAAACCATTTATGATAACTCAAAAGGAAGCTAATTACTTTTCGAAGCGAGATCGGGATGCCTTAGAACACGCACCTATAAAGCGACATATAAGAAGGAAGAAGAAGCATGTGCTTGCTGCGGTAAAGCTAGGGAAACGATGGAGCATATTTTATTAGAATGTGAAGACGTCCACCCAGCGGTCGATTTAGGCACCACTGGCCTCCTTGAAGCCCTTGGTTTCAGCGGGAGCAGTGGTAAAGCAAACAGGTCCGCAATAGAC
Source organism: Dermacentor andersoni (assembly GCF_023375885.2). Taxonomy (NCBI): domain Eukaryota; kingdom Metazoa; phylum Arthropoda; class Arachnida; order Ixodida; family Ixodidae; genus Dermacentor; species Dermacentor andersoni. Next base: position 309,667,220 of record NC_092814.1, read on the forward strand.
ATTAGTAAGAGGCGATTGGAGGATTGGTGGAAGAAAAGTAGGGAAACGACAAAAGACGGAGACGTACAAAACCACAATTCGCAATAGGGGATCAGAAAGTTTGGACGTGGTAGTTCATAGTTTTTTTCTTTTTTCATTGGTTAACCTAGGTAGGATATTAGGCAGCATAGTAGCAAGAGATTGGTGGCGCATCCCACCGCCCCGTTCCAAAGGGGACGCTCATAACATCCATCCATCCATCCATCCATCCATGCGAGCGATGCCGCTGCTGATGCTTATTCGCACGAAAGCGTAAGGCAGCCAGCTGGTTAGTTAGTTTCTCTACTTGAGCAGCAAGGTGCGTGCTTGAACTGTTGGGTACGTCAAAGTGCTGCTGTAACTGGGGTTGTGTCGCCACGGGTGCATTACAACGGTCAACAGCGGATATCACAGGATGGAAAGAATTCCTAATCTGGTCTGCCATCGTCGCTAAGGTCTCGACAGATATCGTAGTAGGTGAGGCACATAAAATCATGCATACCTGGTTCGGTAGACGCTGGAAGACGAGCTCCCGAAGGATTTTGGAGACTACTGATGATGGACTGGTTCCCAGGAGTTGTGTCATGCGGCGAAGTAGCTCAGTTGGTTTTCTGTCACCAACTTCCTCCGATGAGAGGAGCTGTTGAATCCGTCGCTACCCAGAGTCGGTGGTCACCAAGCCACGCAGCAAATTTCGGTTATACGCTGGAAGTTGTTATACGTGCCCTCTAGGGAGCTTCTGCCGGAAGAATTTTTCAAATTGGTTCATCCGTGCCGCGAACCAATGATTTCAGGAGGCGAGGGCCACTGCCAAGAGAGACACTCTCTCCACTTGCCCCGTCTAGCCTCCGCAAGCGAAATTCCTTCCCTGCGTTCTCTCATACCGGAGCTGGAGAATCACGTAGCATGTTCATCACGGGCCCCGACTTCATTTTTCCCCTCGCTTTTTTGCTGCGACGCGCACTTCCGCTGACGGCGTCGCGCGTGAGCTGTTGCGTTCGTCTCGGTTCGCGCAGCACATGGGTTTGCTAGCTATGCATGAGAACCAGAGCCGGATTAAGAAAAATGGGGGCCCTGGGCTAATGTGCATGCAGGCCCCCTTTACCTATACTGACCCCCCCCCCTCCTGTCGCCTGCTACGTACGCTACTGGAAATATGCCATGTTTCATTTTAATTCCACCAAATTAAAAAGAACGAAGTGCGATCAACAGGATTATTATTATTGTTATTATTATAAGGAAAACAACAAAACTTGCTTGAAACGCGTGCTGTTGTAAACACCAACACATATGTTCACTTTGTGATTAATCTGCATTCTGTTTTCAGCAAAAGCTAGGCTTTAAGGAAATGTTTAGTGCACTCAAGACGAACAAGAACTTAGAAAAGACAACACAGCTCAAACGTCGATCCTTCTGAAGCTAGGCGTTGTTTGCATCACTAAGTTTAATCAGGCGAGGAGACGCATGGTTGTATCCAAAACATTCTTTATTAAAATTCAAGCATCAGACTGCAGTAATCTTTGTACACGTTACTCTATAAACATGCAATAGATATATATATAATACTTAAGGTAATACAAACACCATAAGAATGCACTAGAACACAGATGAAAATTACCAACTGTAATTACAAAACACTATTTGAAAATATTTTCGTTAAAAGTAAGACAAGCAAGGACGACACCAAATAAACGTGGCACTCTCAAAAACAACAAAAATACAGTTCTTTATAAGCACGCTAAATATCACAAGAAGAACAAACAAGAGACGAACAACGAAGATTTGTATATCTTGAATTACACTGCTAAGCGTTTCATTGGCAACGTGGAGGCAGGGAGGCGACACAACGAACTTATTGGAACTATTCATGCATAGCGCAAACAGTCCTCTTTTCAAATGGCATCTTTCGCGCCTTCGCTTTGGCGAAATCGGATATAGTCTGTTCGAAGGATAGATCGCGGAGGACGTCACTTTCAATGGACATGATAGCGAGTTCACCTTGTCGTCAAGGAGGCTCGAACAAAGGCGATTTTTTATGAGCGACAACTTGGAAAACGATCGTTCGGTCTCACAGTTTGCCACGGGTATGCTTAAGTACATTCGCAAAGCAATAGAAAGGTTCGGAAACACATCAATAAGCTTTCTTTTATGCAGCAACTTCATTATTCCCGTGGGACTCGTGTCCTGGCACACAGAGTTGTGCAGAAAGTTCGCAAACTGAACGATTTCAGCGGAAAATGCTGGCTCCAAATCATTTTTGTAGGTTTTCACCAACTTCTCAGCCTGCTGTGCCAGAGAGGCCTCGCTCACAACTTCTGTCAGCAATTTTAAGAATCCGAACCTTTCGAAGAGTTCAGTGTGGGCAGCCTTTCTCACTCGCAAAGCAGAGCCTAGACTGTCAAGTACAACATTGTAGGTCTCTACGATAAACTTTTTTCTACCTTGCAGCGCACTATCGCTTTTTCCGTCCGGGTGCTTTACTCAAAACGATGCGTTTGCCCTCATCCTGATAACATTGATTGCTACTTAGCGTGCATGCTCTCTCTTCGAAGGTATTGAAGAGAGGTCGCAAAGAATTAACAAAGCCTTCTAGAGAGCTCAGCAGGTCTGCAGCAGTTGAAATGTCTAGGCCTGGTTTCCGAAGTGCTACGCTCGTTTTGTCAAAGCGCTCCAAGATTTCACTCCATAAAATCGCCATGAATGCAGTCTCTAGTTTTGTCATTTTCTTGAAGAGAGAGTGCGCTTCATTCCTAGTGTCACCGTTTTCTTACTCGATCTTTGATATAGCTTCAAGGCAACACAAGACTGCACTGAAATTTTTCAGAATGGTCTTACATGATTCAGCGTGTCTTGACCACCTGGTCTCAGAGAGACTTTTCAAAACAAGCTGCTGGCCAGTTCCGCCCATGCTTTCCAAAAGATATCTCCATTGCTTAGGTGAGGCAGCAAAGAACATATACAGTCTCTGAATTACAGTGAAAAATTTGACTGCCTCAAGGCTACACGCGCCAACTAAGTTCAGTGAATGACCAGCACACGGGACGTAGACTGTCAATTCGTTCAGGTGTTTGATTTGAGCTTGCAGTCCCTTGTATTTTGCTGACATATTACTCGCATTATCATAAGCTTGGCCCCTGCAATCATCAATTGAGATGCTATTGGTCGTCAAGAGGGACATCACGGTATGGAAAAGATACAAGCCGGTATGCGATTCAATTGGAACAAATTCAAGAAAGCGTTCGTACACTTTCCCATCTATATAGTATCGTAAAACAACTGACAGTTGAATAACGTGAGTAAGGTCTGGAGTTGAATCAACAATTAAAGAGAAGTATTTTGCGCGTTTCACTTCGTCAACGATACGTTCCTTGACAGCCTTTGCCATATGCTCGATAAATTCATGACAAATGGTTTTTGACAGATACGATGGGTGACCTTTTCCTTTGTTCCCGTAGCGTTTGATGTGCTCCTCTAGAAAGGGATCAAACTTGGCAGTGGCCTCAAGCACTCCCATATAGTTGTCATTTCTCGGTGAACCAAAAATCTCCTCACTGCCCCTAAACGTACGCTAGGTTGCGCTCAGCTAGAAGCTTAACTACAACGACTATGCGCTTCAACACTTCTATCCAGTAAGCGGTCTCAGTGACAGGATACTTAACCAGCTCCTTGTCAATTGTCCTGCTCGAGTTAGAGCGGGCGAGCCATGCTGCCACGTAGTTCCGGTGCTCGACGCTATTTTCATGTGCGCAAACCTTTTCTTCTCTTCTGCTCTTTTCCAATCAGAAAAGCCGTGCGTGGTGAAAGCACTGAGGTTGCTTGAAATCAAAAATAGTTTGCACATGAAACAGTAAACGGAACCTTTGGACTCCGACTACATTAACCAGTGTCGCTCGTACGCCTCCCCATTTACAGCTTTTTGCATGAAAAGATGAGGTGACATAGCGTTTCTGAGTTTTGTATTGCCTTTCGGAAGACGGAAAATTTTCTGCCCAATTTTGAAAATACAATGTCCCTTTCTCAAGGCATACACTCCGAAAGCTGTCAGTAATAACGTCCGGCCACTTAGCAGGGTCACTTCGGAGAATCTCGCAACGTACCTCTTGCTGCGGGGGTGTCTGTACTTATCTGTTGCCGCAACGAGAAGCCGTCTCATTCGTCCTCTCGAAGCACACTTTGTGGGTGGGAACATGATTATTTGGAACCAAACTAACAGGAATCAAGTGAGTCGGTTCTTGGAGTGTTGTTTCCTGGCGCTCGTCAGTAGAAGGAGGCTCATCGGGGAGGTTTGGCACCTGTTGATCAGGCGTGGCGGACCGGACACCTGGAGCTCTGTGGCAGGGGCCCGGCCGAGTAGCATAGACGTTGCTGACTCAAGAACAGGACAGGGCTCGGTTAGCGTCAGTTGCTCAGAAATATGGACGACCGAGGTTGGCACCGTTTTTACAGGATCCAGACAACCAAGATGAGTCAAACCTTGCTTCTTGGCAGGAAACCGTGGTGATGGAGTTGGCAAGTCCTCCACAGAAGCACAGTCGGTACTATTGGGAGTTTGACACGGACTCTGGGTAGAGCGATCATACTGCTCCGCGGAAGCTGCATTCAGTAGGTACTTTGTCATCTTTGGTAGCTTCTTTTCTCGCTCTTCTCTTTCTAACTTCGCCTTTCGTTTAGATGCACAACTTTGATGCTTCCGACCGAGCATTTTCGCATGAATGGATGCTAAATGTGCGCCGGGCACTTCGTCAGTCCGACGCGACCGCAGGTGTCAAAAGGTGCCCACCCGATGACTGGCGCACGCTGCCTGGATGGTCCGTGGCTGGCCGAGAGTGGTGCGTTCCCCGGAAGCTCCTCAGCGGGCGGGCTTATGCAAGCTTAACCGGCGGCTCGGGGCTGAATCGCCACCCGCGATCAAACAAGAGAAGAACAACGAAGATTTGCATATCTTGAATATTTTTAATCTTGAATAGATTTGCATATCTTCCTTTTATAGACGCGCGCCGCGTCCGTCTGTTACTAGCGCCAAAGCAGGCGTTCACATATGCATAGAGTTCCTTGTACAAATTCCCTCCTTCTCCGTACAGACTCACTCCTTCTCCCGTTCAGGTCTAGTCTTCCTATTGGCTAGGAGCAATCGTCTGTTCATGGAGGTTCTCGATTTTTCTTTCGCCCCGTGGACGCCGTGCGCGAGAACGAAGGGGAGAGGGCGACTCCTAGCGCGTGCGAAGTTACGCGCCCTCCGTCGCCTCTGAGTCATCTTTTTTTACTTCTTTCTGGAAAGTTCGGCGGCCAGTCTGATCTACTTTATCCGTCGAGCGCGCGCGAGGCTGCTGCGCAGCCACTAGACAGGAATGGGCCCTGGAGACAGGCCTTTGTGTCCAGTACGTTCTCCAACTTCCCCCTTCACTCTTCCACAACCCTAGCCCGAACAGTGAACATTCCATGCCCCACGGCACGCGAACAAAAGCACGTGTGACGTCTTCTTTCCTTTCCTGCCTAACTCCGCCATCAGACTCATCATCATCTGCTATCGGACTCATCCTCCCCCGCCCAAATTACCATCACGGTAAAGAAAAGTCGAATGGAAGGCACTGTTGGGTACTGCAGCACATCCTTTCTACGAGAAGGACAGCGGCGGAACTATTTGAGAGGTGGAGGGTGGCGTGGTGTTGACGAGCGCCAAGGAAGATTTAGGCCCCCATCCCACATTACATGTTTTAGGTGTTTCCCCCTTGCCCCTCCTCTCCAGACAGAACTGGACAGACGGACTGACAGGAAACCACGAAAACTCTTCCAAGCAAACGCACCTCACTTCGTAAGAAAGAGGGCCCCGCCGGGGTGGCGGGGGGATTCCTGCTTTTGCAGCTCGACAAGCTCTCCCAAAATGACAGGCTAAACGCATGCTGTTACATTAGGCGGGGGGCCCCGTCTGCTCGTTCTGGTTTTCTCGCTTCATACATGTCGCTCGAAGTTCCGTTGCCCATGGTTCAATATATACTAAGCAGGTTAGAATGAATGGGTCCCCCCCCTTACCCCCCTTAATCCAGCGCTGATAACACCTGACTATATAGCGGTATAAACCAGTGCAACGCGAATGCTGACGCACTGTCTGACGCAGACAAAAGTGGTTCATAGAGAATGATCGCGCGATGGAACATGGTAGAAAATTACATATTTTCGGTGTTTGCGCGCACGACGTGGAAACAAGCAGACAAAACAGAATTACATTTCTCTTGCTGCGGTGCGAAGTAAAACAAGAACACGCAGACATTCGATATGTGTGTTTCATTATTTCTCTAGATTTTAATTCGTCTATTGAAGCAACATATTACACAAATAACAGATGTTGCTTTGAATATTTCTCGAAGACGCGCGTCACTGCGAGCGACGTCACAGCAGTGCAATGTACTTACATAGGCGTACTTGTGCGATATACGTAGACTCTCTGGCTGGGAACGCGGCACACGCGAAGAGAAGGGTAGACGGCGTTCGGTATGAAATATCAGCTCTCTCCACGGCGCGTAGCGATGTAATACTTAGCAGACACGATCGATAGCGAGCATAATATTGTTACGTGTGGAAAGACACAGACGAGAGATGCTATTTACACGCTATTTACACTGGAGCCAGGCAGCCAGGCTGACACTCGCTCGTGCCGAGGGCACCGACCAACTTCTTCGTCGTTCTCGCGGCTGCTCGTCTCTCGCGGAATCATATCGTAATATTACCCCCCGGCGGCAAAAGCACCGTCACGGTGCTGTTAAATATCCAAGGGGCATGGAGAGTTGCAGGGCTTGAGTCGGGCAACGTGGACAATGTCACTGGTTGTCACAGCGGAGGACGTGGTGGGCGTGGCTAGAACGATTTCATAGGTGACATCGGTCACTTTGCGTATCACGCGATATGGGCCTGTGTAACAGAAAAGCAGTTTTTCACAAAGGCCGACTTTACGCGATGGGGACCAAAGCAACACGAGGGCTCCGGGCACAAAATGGACATCACGGTGACGGAGGTCGTAGCGTTGTTTCTGCTTGTCTTGAGACACTTGTAGACGAGCGCGCGCAAGTTGGCGAGCATGGTCAGCATGGGCGATTGCATCACGGGCATAATCGCTAGTTGAAGCTGTGGCACAGTGTCCAGTGGTAGCGTCGGTTCGCGGCCATACAAGAGGTAAAACGGGGAAAAGCCAACAGTTTCGAGACGGGAAGAGTTATATGCAAAGGTAATGTAAGGTAGAGCCAGGTCCCAGTCACGGTGGTCGTCTGAAACGTATTTGGATAGCATGTCTGTAAGGGTGCGGTTCAAACGCTCAGTGAGGCCGTTCGTTTGGGGGTGGTAGGAGGTGGTAAATTTATGCTGTATTGAGCAGGCACGCATGATGTCGTCAATGACTTTGGCCAAAAAGGTGCGGCCGCGGTCTGTAAGCAATTGACGCGGAGCACCATGCATCAATATAATACCATGTAGCAGGAAGTCCGCAACATCAGTTGCACAACTGGTCGGAAGAGCACAGGTTACGGCGTAGAGGGTCGCGTAGTCCACCGCGACTGCAACCCACTTGTTTCCTGATGTAGATTCCGGAAATGGGCCTAGAAGGTCCAAGCCGACACGATGGAAGGGCTCGGCAGGGATGTCGAGCGGCTGCAGGTAACCAGCGGGGAGCTGGGAAGGCTTCTTGCGTCGTTGGCAAAGTTCACAAGCGGCGACGTAACGTCGTACGGAACGGGCAAGGCCCGGCCAGAAAAAACGGCGACGTACACGGTCATAGGTTCGAGATACGCCGAGGTGTCCTGCCGTTGGTGCGTCGTGAAGCTCTTCTAGAACGGTGGAGCGGAGGTGTTTAGGTACTACAAGCAGGAACTCAGAGCCGTCTGGATGAAGGTTACGACGGTACAGAGTACCGTCGCGGAGGACGAAGAGGCGTAGAGTAGCATCGGCCGGAGAGTGTTCAAAACGGTCGATGAGTGCTCTGATGTAGGCGTCACGGCGTTGCTCGTCGGCGAAATGAAGCAGCTGGGATACCGAGAATACGCAAGAAGCACTGGCAATATTGGAGGAGTCAGAGTCGTCAACAGGGTAACGCGACAAACTGTCAGCGTCTTGGTGCAGGCGGCCAGACTTGTACACCACGGAATATGAAAATTCCTGTAGCCTCAAAGCCCATCGACCAAGCCGGCCTGTAGGATCTTTTAGCGATGAGAGCCAGCAAAGAGCATGATGGTCAGTGACTACGGAAAAAGGGCGACCGTAAAGGTAAGGACGGAACTTTGCAACCGCCCAGACAACAGCAAGGCATTCGCGTTCCGTAATGGAATAGTTGCGCTCCGATGGTGCTAGGAGGCGGCTCGCATAAGCAATAACGCGATCCTTGCCACGCTGACGCTGGGCTAAGACGGCACCTACGCCATGACCGCTGGCATCTGTACGTAATTCTGTAGGGGCATCAGGGTCGAAGTGGGCGAGAATGGGTGGTGAGGTTAGAAGAGTGACGAGACGAGAGAAGGCGGCGGCTTCTGCAGTACCCCACGAGAATTGTACGCCTTTCTTCAAAAGATTAGTTAGGGGCCGGGCAATTGTCGCAAAATCTGGAACAAAACAACGAAAGTACGAGCACAGCCCTACAAAACTTCGAACGTCTGCGGCTGTCTTCGGAACCGGAAACTCTCGGACAGCGCGAGTTTTGTCGGGGTCAGGCTGTACTCCGGAAGCGTCAACTAGATGGCCCAGAAGAGTAATTTGTCGGTGGCCAAAACGACATTTCAATGAGTTAAGTTGCAGCTTCGCCTTTCGAAATACATCAAGTATAGTTGTGAGACGCTCAAGGTGAGTGTCGAACGTTGGCGAGAAGACGATGACGTCGTCGAGGTAGCAGAGGCATGTGGACCATTTGAAACCTTGGAGCAAGGAGTCCATCATACGCTCAAAGGTGGCAGGGGCGTTGCATAATCCAAACGGCATTACTTTAGATTGGTATAGGCCATCAGGTGTGATGAACGCGGTTTTTTCTTTGTCCATATCGTCAACAGCAATCTGCCAATATCCCGAACGAAGATCAATAGACGAGAAATATCTGGAACCGTGCAGGCAATCAAGGGCGTCGTCTATACGTGGGAGCGGGTAGACGTCCTTTTTTGTAATGCTGTTCAGGTGACGGTAATCAACACAGAAGCGCCACGGGCCGTCCTTCTTCTTAACCAACACCACAGGTGACGCCCAGGGACTCGATGAAGGCTCAATGATGTTTTTATCGAGCATTTTGTTCTCTTCATCTTGAATTACTCGGCGTTCCGACACAGAAACTCGATACGGTCGTCGGTGAATAGGCACAGCATCGCCAGTAAGAATGCGATGCTTGACCGCGAGCGTCTGGCCTAAAGGGCGATCGTCAAAGTCGAAAATATCGCGGTAGGACGATAATACTTCGCAAAGGTCTTCAGCCTGCGTAGAGGACAGGTCCGTCGCAACCATTTCCTTTATGTTGGGATCGACGCCCGAGGCTAGCGCGATGGGCATGCTAAGGTCGCGAGAACCATCGGTCGATAACGCTGCCACGTATTGGGCGCCGAGACAATCAATGGTGGCAAGGCAAATACCTTGCGGTAGAATTTGCTTTGCCAATCCAAAGTTACTGACAGGCATGCGAGTGTGGTTCGCAGTAATAGTAACTATACTGTGAGGCACGGTGACGTCATACTGTATTGGGTTGTCGGGCAGAGGAGTGACGAGGTACTCGCCATCAGGAACTGGTGGGAAAGACAACAGTTCAATGTAGGCTATGGACTTTGGCGGCAGGCGAAGAAAGCCGGTGGAGCGTAAGCGGCAGTGGGGTGCGTCAGAAGGTTCTGCGAGCATCAGCAACTCGAGGGGAAGGGTACTGGAAGAGCAGTCAATAAGAGCAGAATGGGCGGAGAGAAAATCAAGGCCGAGAATAAGGTCGTGGGGGCAATGAGCAATTACGGTGAAGAGGACAGGAGTGTGGCGGCCGGCGATGCTGACACGTGCCGTACACATGCCGATGATAGGCACAGTACCGCCATCCGCAACGCGGACGACGCGTGCCGACGCTGGGGTGAAGAGCTTGTTCAGTCGTCGTCGGAAGGCAGCACTCATAATAGAAAGATGTGCTCCTGTATCGATGAGTGCCGTGACAGGATAGCCGTCAACGTCAAAGTCAAGAAGGTTTCGGTTAGTAGGTAACGTGAGCAGAGGATTTGAGGGCAGGGTCGACAACGCAGCTTCACCTCCAGAAGCTGCAGTGCCTAGTTTTCCGGCTGGGTGCGGGAGGCGATAGGCGGCGAAGAAAAGCGGCGGGGTTGGGGCGAACGAGACTGGTGGCGTCGAGGTGAGGGCGAGCGGCTGTAGCGAAGGTTCGGAGCAGGGACATCAGCAGTAGTAGGTTCATGGCGGGTGGCATAGGGCACAGAAGGTCCAAAGGTGCGGGAATAAGTGGGGGCGTAAGTCCGAGGAGGTGGTGGCCATCGGTTGCGGCAGTGACGGGCGACGTGACCGATGCGACAGCAGTGGAAGCAGATCGGCCTGTCATCAGGTGTACGCCATTCGGACGGGTTGCGGCGAGATGTGGCAGAAAAGGACTGCCGGGGACGAGGAGGGCCGCTAGATAACTGGGGAACGCTGGGTCGAGACGTGGAACACACGGTGTTCAGACCCATGTTTTGAAATTCCTGTCTGAGGACAGCCTGAATCATCGCAATGGTGGTTGCTGGCGGATCGGGATGCGGCGTGGAGAAGGCTGGCAAAGAGGCGGCCTCGAGTTCGCGGCGAACAATGCGGGTGACGTCGTCACAGGTGGTGGTCTGACGTGGTCGACCCTCACATGTCGACGTAGCAGCAGTGTTGGGTAGGCGCGCAATGTGGTTTGAGATACGGCGGCTCTTAGCCTGTTCAAGGCGACGGCATTCTTTTATAATGGCATCGATAGTCGACACGTTGCCGAAAACAAGCAAATTGAAAGCGTCGTCGGCGATGCCTTTTAGCACATGTGCCATATCTCCTTCGGACATATGATCGTCAGCTTTACGGCATAGAGCCAAGACGTCGAGGATGTAGGAAACGTATGGCTCTGTAGGTGACTGAACACGAGATGCAAGAGCCTTTCTCGCGGCAGCCTTGCGCGCAATGGGGTCGCCGAACAGTTCCCGCAGTTTTTCTTTGAAACTGTCCCAACTGGTTATTTCGTCATCATGTGTTTGGTGCCACACGCGTGGGGTGCCGCCGAGATAAAAGATGACATTGGCGAGCATAATCGTTGGGTCCCACCTGTTATTAGCGCTGGCATGTTCATAGAGCTTGATCCAGTCGTCGACATCCTGTCCCTCCAGGCCAGAGAACACACCTGGGTCACGATGTGGGGCAACCGTGACGACTGGAGCAGCCGGACAAGCCGAAGCCGTTGCGGAGGCGGGTTCGTCACCGGGAGGCATGGTGACAAGCTCGGTGTGCCGACCACTTCGGAGTTCCGTGGTGAGGACGGGGATCGCTGACCTCCACCAGAAATGTTACGTGTGGAAAGACACAGACGAGAGATGCTATTTACACGCTATTTACACTGGAGCCAGGCAGCGAGGCTGACACTCGCTCGTGCCGAGGGCACCGACCAACTTCGTCGTTCTCGCGGCTGCTCGTCTCTCGCGGAATCATATCGTAATAATATGAACGGCGCTTGTCAGCTCAAAATTGCCAGACCTGGTAAGGTGCCTTTTAAGGATTCAAATTGCCTCAGGCACACTCTGAAAAGCGCTGAAGGCCTGCCAGTACACTTATTAGGCAGATCAGTGCTCATACTGTGACAGGAGGTGGCGGGTGCATGTGTGTATAATTAAGGAATACATACTGTGTCCCATGACAATTGCCCCTTCCCACTTTCTTATGCTTCACCGCAATACGTTCGCGTATGCTTCACCACGTAACATTGCTGCACTGAGGCGAATAAGCAACACGTCGAGTTTTCCGAGCTTCGAGGCAAATTGCTAGGACCACAAAGGCGGTGTCGGTGCCGTTGCTGACAGCGGCGAATTCTTTCAATGAAAAACACGGCACAGAAAGGCAAGGAGCTTAATAGCGAACGTCGAAGCAGCTAGGCCTAGCGTTGCCCCGATTACAGTGACTAGCCTTCTAGTTCACTACACCCCGGTGATGGCTACGGCTGCCAGCAGATCCGCGTGCGAGAGCGCCGGTTCGAGGCGGAAAGGTAATCAATATGGCGGCGATGATGGTGGTTTTTATTATTGCCATTTCGGACCGGTGGTAACAGCAAAAAGTCCGGAAAAACTGACGGGAAAGGGTTCTCGCGTCTAAAATTTCAGACGTTTTTATACTATGGGGAACGTGGTGGTGCCGCGAAGCCGTCCGAACTATCGGGCGTCCGGAAAGTAGGTCGTTGATGGTGCACTGACAACTGCTCCAGCGGACAACAAGGCATCAAAGAATATTCGTTACGATTCCTCTGTTACTCGAGCCAGCATTACTGCGACTTTCGTTCCCTTTCAGAAAATTACTGCTCATTTTCCCTGACAGAAGCACAAATTCCCTAAGTTTTCCCTGGGTATTTCCAGACTATCCAAAATCCCTGAGAATTCCTGGTTTCGCCGGTTTTCCCGGTTGGTTGACACCCTGCGTATACAGTTGTGATGTATTACGTCCGAGGTCACCAACTTGCAGGAACAGAAGGCCCACAAAGAATTGCCACCTATTTATCAGGTGACTGCATTGATGTCACGGCTACCATTGTCGAGCCTATATATATGCCTGATGGTGCTAGTCTCTTCTTCCACCGTGGGGCTCTATGAATACTGTCCACTACACACGCAACACATTAATTGAACTACGGGGTTTTAGGTATTGGAGCTATAATCTGTCTATGCGAGATGTCATAGTGAGGGGCTCTAAATTAATTCAGACCTATTCCAGATTTATAAGATGCATTGAAAGCTTGGTAGACGTGCTGCAATACAAGTCCCATGGAAGTATACTATTTGCTGCATTTGAACCTATTTGCATAATGCCAAAGAAGCTGTGCATTTCTATTACATTCTGCACCTCAAGAACACACCAAAACTTATGCAACAATGCATACAAATGCCATTGCATTCATCATACAGCGAAGGTAGTCCAGTGAAAGTGAGTGGAGCTGAATCATGCACTGATGCTATGAAAATGCATTCCTCATTCCGTATTTCCACAGGCCTTCGTATAAAATAAAATTTAAAAAATAGCTAACAGATGGTAGGATGTTGCCTCAGACATCGAACACTTAATTTCCCTCACCACACACTTTAGAAGTGGAAAGTTGTCATGACCAATTGCAAGCACTAGCCTGTCTCATTTTCTGAACATAGAAAGCTTAGGTTATCTGTACCAAAGAACCTAAATCGGCTCAACCTCTCTTAAGGTCGAAGTCATATTCTGCTTGGAGCAGTCTCATTTCTTCATAGTGGGTGCTGTGAAACAAAATTTTGCCTAGATAACCTTGCTGAATTCCTAAAGATTTACACACATACTGTAAGATGCTGTTCAGCTGCATAGACGATATCTAAAAAGCACTTAATGCATTCTATACTCCATCTCACCAATTCCGTGAAGCACAGCGAAAACATGGGTTATGTCAGCCAACCAGAAGACAAAACCAGGTGGACTCTTCCAGTGTCCACCTCTGATCGCTTTTTGCATGATGCTGACTGAACGTAAGATTCATGTATGGCTTATGAGTGCATGATGGACAAGCCCTCTTCTCTAAAACACACAGCTGGCTTTCATTACTGAGTGACTGACACTCCACTATGCTGCATGAAGTAGGCGAGATGGAACGTAGACGTCAAGAGCAAAGAGGCAAACGCTGCACATTACTGTTTGGTACTACCTCAGCATTTGTTCGGCAGGAAAAAGAAAGGACTGAACATCAGAGAAAGTCAGGTCTGAAGGTTGCAGTTCTCCTTTGCAATTACTGCTGTGTGAAAACTGCAGCATCAATGACTACTACTCAGCTTTCATGGGTTTTCAGCTCCTTATACTCGGAGATTAAGAGAAAAAGCCAACAAATGTTGCTGGATTCCATTTTCTTTTGCGCTAAAATGAAATTTCATTCTCATGTTACAGGACGTAACTAGCCTCAGCCAGAATTTTCAGAAATCCCAGAAAACTGCCTCGAGAGATCTTCAGCGTGCCGCGGGCGAAACTAGATATTGGAGGCCATGCCCACACGTTGCACTGTTTTTAAGGCGATAGCATTAAGGGCCCTGTGTCGCAGAAAATCCAGCGTTGGCGTCCAGCGTCAACCATCGTCTCAGCAAAAATCATTCCGAACTATGAAAACCAAACCACGCATACCCAACCATGCACTCTCCATGTAGTGCAAAGTTGGTTAACTAATTGAATTTCTCAAAGTAAAATACGTTAGAAAAATTGTAAAGTACGACTTACACACAACCTACAGACATGATAGTGTAGGATTGTAATTTCAATATACAAGAAAACATATTTCTGTTATGTGGAAACTCAAACTCATTTTTCCAGTGTTTCTACCATTCATAGATTTACCACGGCATCCGCCATTTGTGCGCGCTGGCGTACGCATATCTTGGAGGCCACAAAGCGGCATGCCTGGTTCCTTCTAACACCTCCAGATGGCATTCGTCTCTGCCGCATTGCAGCCCATGCAAGAGACTGTGTTTCTACCAGAAAGGTCGCCTTCGTCCATATCATTCGGCGCCAGCATTTCCCGGTAAACATTACGGTTACAGAAGTTGCAGTTGCCGGGAAGCGTGAGAAGCAGTCAGGATTCTTTGAATGCTATTGGGTTCCACTCAAAGTGAAGCTTACACGACCTCCAAATGTTCAACATTCTAGGGAATGACAAGCGGCAACAGTAGTGTTTAATTTTGTTTAAAATTTTGGTATCAAAATATCTATTTCTGCAAGCTTTCCGTCTCGCGTCAACTCGTATTTAAAACGTAATAATTTTGCATAAAGGCTGTTCTACACTTACGTTAACTGGGACTAGGCTTTTTATTTGGTACAAAATTTTATTGCAGTTGGCCTTCCTTTAGTGCAACTTTAAAAGAGTAGTGCCTCATTCCATCCAGCAGCCAGTCCACTTCTTTTTCTGCCACCTTTCTACACATGCTGCATCACATACAATAAAAAGAAAGTTGGCTAATTTATAAATGCACCTAAACAACAGGTGGCTTCTGTCTTCCTTGGTTTTCAATGAACAAGCATCGCCAATTGACTTAGTCAGAACGCAAGCTTTACCAGTTTCACTACGTTTGGCAGATTCTTCAAGGGGCATCACCATCGCCATATGATGAGCCTTGATTTTCAAGTCAATGAACCACCAGCCAGCATGATAAAGACCCAGTTATAACTTCTTTTTATTTAAAAAGCTGAACCAAACAAAATGCAATGCATGACAGCACGCTGGTACTCAACATTCAGGTCATCACATGCACCTATCCTTGTGGTATAACAAACAAGGGTTGCAAGATTCTTGCTGTTTCTAACTAGATGCCAAAAAAATGTTTACAAAACAATATTTCCTGCAAGAACCACTGCAGGTAATAAATGCAAACAAGTCTAATTCACATGGCATGAAAGGTGCTGCTTTTCTCAGCCCACCTCAAAAGCAACAGTCAACATTCGCTGTGAACATTACAAGAGCAGGTGATGTCTCACCCTAGCAAGAGTAAGTGAAGTTTAAAGAGCCACCAACTTTCTCATCAGCGTACTTTCAAGTGTAGACAAAGATGATTATTGCAATAGCAGCAACAGGTCAACACATGGCAGATGCATGCAGCAAGCAAATGGGCCCTGCCTGCCTTACAACAGGAGGAGGTGACCCCATACACAACCTTTGCCTCAGTGGCCAATGAAAAGAGTGTGGTTATATTTGGTTAAGCCTTTTTTACTGAAGCTTAATCGATTAATGTAGCCCCTTTTGGTTTGTGATACGCACAATGCATCTGAAATGCCACAGAGGATTATACAAAGATTGGCTGTGTTCATAAGTATATTGAGAAGGACTTTAGTCTGATTTTCCTGCTGTTTTTGCAGCATCCACTGACATAATTTCTACAGATGATTGTGAATGCATGCTCTCTGTGCTAGAGATCTTAAATGTCCTTGTCTTCAATGTCTGAAGCTAGTGAGTGGGCCCTTCAAAAGAATGTGCTCACTGGGCATTCTGACACAATAAGAATAGATAGATTTGACACAGCCCTTACATTTCGTAACACGAGCATCAGTTGAAATGCCCAAGCATGTATCCAGGTCTTTCCCTGGAGGCTATCCCCAAGGTGCTATACATATATATACAGCAACAGGTTCCCAGTTCCATTGCCTACACAGGACAACATACATTAGAGTGGGGGGAAAATAAAAGGACAATATTCACCAAACAGAACTTGTTTTACAAATAATGTATATAATAAAAACTTGCCAAGACGCCATACCAACAAAGGCTCTTATACAATATACAAGCTATTACAAAAACTGCAACAACAATGGGCAAAAGGCATACTAGCAAAGCAATATACAAAATAACAGCTTGAATTAATTAAAATGACCTCAAATATGTAGGAGTATATAGATCTATAATGAGGTTCTATGCCTAAAGCGAACAAAAAAGGGGCCATAAATGTAGCCAAAAGTATACAACATAAAAACACTCTTTCCCTGTCCCCTTAAAACTAAAACTTTCACATGTAGCCCTCACTGGATAATGGAAGACTTGTCTGTGAGGATGAAAAATCTGTGCACACATACTTTGTTTTTTTTTTTCTCACGTGAAAAAAGAAAGATATTGTATATGTTAATAAAAACAAGGAAGGAACTTTCAACACTAAAAGTAGATGGCATCCAACCGCATTTGACTTTCATTTTCCACAAGGTAGAGAATATCAGACATGGTCTGCTGCACGATGACTTTGTCGACACTTTCATGCATCTGAAAGAAAAAGAAAAAGGGAGTTCTCAGAACAAGAAATAGTAAAATCCTTCAGGATTGTCAAAGCAGCAAACACAATGTCAATAATTTCCAGTATGCAGGTTCGCTGACACACAGCACCATTTACCTGGTGTCCTAAGATAAAACTTTAGGATTGCTTGTGACCCCGACCACACAGATACTAAACTAGTATTCAAACTGAAAATGTTTACTACTGCTTATGTCACTAGCTTTGATGAGTGTTCAGTGAGGAAAATGGGCAGCTTTACAAAGATAAATTGCTCTCTTTGTTGTACGCTATATGTACAGTGCTCACGAAATGAAACATGTCAGTTTAGGGCTAACTAATGCGCATACTTTCGCTTCCACCAGCTGTAGTTCGTGTCGCATCGACGCAATTTTGGCATATACACTTATATCAGAGTCGGCGTCACCTTCGGTGACCAGATTCCTATGCTGGGTTCTACTAAATGCTCCCTGTTGCGTTTCATTCTGTGGGCACTGCACACCCGTGATCGAGACTATGCAGACCAGCGGTTCCGCGAAGAAGCCAAATTTCCTCGACGACATGTAACCTAAAACTGAAGACTGCAGCTCAGACTCAGCATTGCAAACATTGCAGTGCATTTGTCAGTTTCAAGGGGTTAAACTCAGTTTCCTAGAAATTCAGTCTTTTCACACAACCAATGATCTGCATACTTTTTATCACAGGTATACAGTCCCCACCGAAAAAGATTAGCGCAAGTGACTGGTGGCCAGAGTGGCAAAATCGCAACATGCGGCACTGTTGTTTTCGAGCACACCAATAGAGAGAGTGCCAGGCACATTCCATTTTCTAAAGCAAAGGTGGCCGGCAGAAATAAACCCATCTTAAGACCTGCATTTCGAAAGCTATAATATGCCTCACTTTTCAGCAAAGCTATGCGCCAATGAGGCTACACACGTGAGCCCATTAATTTATTCTTTATGCGCGGGCGTTATCAGCGATGGTATGTAGTTTCTTTATCGCAGCCTGCAGCCTCGTTGGCACATAGCTTGGCCGAAAAGTGAGGCACATAATAGCTTTAGAAATGCAGGCTTTAAGATGGGTCGGTTTCTGCCGGCTATCCCTGCTTTGGAAAATGGAATGTGTTTTGCACTCTTGCTATCGGCGTGCTCGAGAACAACAGCAAAATATTTAATAGAAGGAAAAAGAGAAATCCACCCAATCGTAGCAATTGCTACAAAGGAAACCCATATGGGTTCCTCAAAAAAAAAAAAAAAGCCTCGCAGTTGAAGAAAAAATCATCCTGGTCCGGTACTCGAACCTGGGACCACCGCCTTTCCGAGGCAGCCGCTCTACAATCTGAGCTAACCAGGCGGCTAGCAGATGGCAGAGCCAAGTTGAATTTATTGACAACTCGAAGCAAAGCAAAAGTTTGACGTAGTAGTTCTGCAGAAACCCGCAAGGTGGAGGGAAGTAATTAACAAGCAATTGCTACGATTGGGTGGATGTCTCTTTTTCCCTTTATTAATTACTTTGCACAAACCTTGTGGGTTTCCGCATAACTATTACATCAAACAGCACCGTAGGTCGCTATTTTACCACTCCGCCCGCTAATCACTTGTGCTAATCTTTTTTCGTCAGAACTGCACATACGTATACCTTGAAGTTTTCCTTGTTTACCACTTCCCTTAAATGTCCTTGCAAAAAGAAAACAGGGGGGGGGGGGGGGGGGGTCTTTTCACACATCATGCCAGTCAACATGAACAGCGTCAAGATGAAAAGATCTTCAAGTAACAAAGAAAAAAACTGCCATGCTCGTCTCTCAGAGCCCTCTACAACAGCTGCCCCATGGGGGGAGAGGGGTGGGAGAAGAGGAGGGTTGTCATTGCCGAGCACAATCCTTCAGACACCACAGAGGTCATATGTGACAGTCCTCCCCTTCCGTTGACGCCCCTACTAATAACCATCAACCATTGACCACTGAGTGTTGCCAACCACGAAAACAGATGAATGAGGCAAAGAAAGCTATACATTTTAAAAACGAAAACCCAGAGTTGTATTTCATGTTTTCTGTTGGTTTCATGGTGCAAATGTACAGTAAAATGAGGGTGTAAAACCAAAACCTCTCATTATGGTTTTCATTTCTGAAACAGTTCTGTTCCAGTTCAACTCCGCAGAAAAAAAAAGAACGTTCAACCAGTTCAAAGCAGTTTGAACCGGTTCAAGTTGATTTCCATAACCAGAGAATAATTACTGAAAAACAGCACAAACTTATTTTGTACAGAAACTTGATGCTGCTGCTAAGTTGTACTGAAAGATTATGCTTCTTGTTCGTTCTTTAGGCCACATGTAATTACATAGGAATTATTCAGATCCAACACCAATGCTGGAATTTATGAACAGCGAAACTTTATTGAGGAAGAGAGAGAGGAGAATATATTGAGGAAGCGTGGAGAGGTCCTCCAGCCTGCTACTCTGCTCAGGGAGAAAGGGAAGAGGAGAAGAATAGGAGACTGAGGAATAATGATGAGGACAGGCATTAGGATGCAATTACAGGTAAACCTCGATAAAATGAAGTCAGTAAAATTGGCAATTTGCTTCGTTATATCAAAATTTTGCTATATTGAAATTCAACCTTTTATGCAAATAAGTACAGTCAGCGTTGGATTTTTATTACAAGGAAGAGGCCGCAAAATTTTTGGAAATAATGGGCAATCGGAAAAAAGCAAACTTGAACAAGAAAAAAATGTGTTTTTTTCTTTAATTTCAGAGCCAGTGATGAAATATACTGGTTCATGCCGTGTCGATGATATTGTTACAAGAAGGTCGACATAAAAGGAAAACGTATTCACAAGGTGATCAAGCGCTGAACTATATGATCGAGAGCTTGCGCCAAATCAAAAGTGTCTTCATTGTCAATGCTCCTCTAGAAGAATAGTACTGTGACAGAACCCCTGACAGTTGAAACACCGTCACAGCGCTTACTATGGTGTGGGCGAGCGGTAAAGTATAAGGCGCGATACGTGAACAATGTCTGCAGGCGGTTAAATGGAGGGAGAGGAAGACTCGGGCAGGCCAATCTTGTAAATAACATCTGTTACCCTTAACCCTTTCGCTGTCACGGATGTACCGGTACGTCATCGCGCTTCCCCCCCCACAGTGTCACTGACGTACCGGTACGTTCTCTATTGTGCGTTCAAAATTTCGCACCTGAGCGCAAAGCTGGCGCTCCTGGACTGGCCACGCCATCTGTTGACTCTTTCTACAAGTTCGTATTTTCGCCCCGGCCTGTGTTAGTCCATGTATTGAAGAGTATGGTGTGACTGCCACTCCCCACTTTCTCTTTGCTGAGTGGCGCGGTGGCTCCGCGTTCACTGGATCATGCGTCGCACGCGTGTGGTTATGGGTTTAAGGGTTGTTCTGCCATCTCCGCTGGTTTGAAGGTTTTTATTTTTCTTCTGTTGGTGTGTCTGCTACGGCGCGTCAAGTTCAGGAGCACATGCCGTTGCCTCTCCGAAAAGGGTGACTCGATTGCTGCTTTCGCTCTCTCGCCGCACCCTCGCTTCCGACTTGCAGCAGTAAACGTAAAGCCCTTCGAACTTTGTTTTAGCCTTTTTTCATCTCCTTCTGTCTTCTTGATCACACAACGTTCCATTTCTCTCCGTTGTGAGGGCGACTGAAAGCGCATCCTCCCGGCGCGCGGTTACTTTCGGATGGCTGAGCGCGCGGGACCTTCGTCTGCTCTTTGGAGCGGTGGCTCTTCCGATTCAGAATACGAGCCGAGCTCGGATTTGGACTCGGACAGCGTCTCATGCGAGGAAGATACGAGTTCCGCATCGTCAGAATCCGATGTTGAACGGATGTTATAGTCAGGCTGATGATGATGATGACGTTTACTAACAACAGCTGCAGAACACTGAAATGTGCATATTGCACTGACTACGTTATTTGTATACCAATCATAATCAAAAATAATTTGCTATGTTCATTCCCTGTTATGCTCATTCCCTGAAACCAAGCCGACACTGGGGGTGCGTCACGCCCAGAAAGGTCCGACAGCGAAAGGGTTAATACACGATAGGGTCCGGAGTACCGAGAAGGCAAATTTTAAAAGTCCAACACGTAGAGTCAGAGTCCTCAGAAGCACAAGGGCACCCAGAGCATAGGTAACATCGCCATGATGGGAGACCACCAGTCCCTTTGGTGGTCTTGCAATAGAGCAAGGCGATCATGAGCAATTCGGCGTGCCTAGTTAGTTCTGGAAATGGCATTCCAGGTGTGCTCAGTGGGCAAATGGACAGCAGCGAGAATGATACTGTCAAAAGGTAACGTTGGGTTGCAGCCAAACAGAAGATAAAAGGGTAAAAGACCAATGGTATTTGTGAAGGGAGGAATTTCAGGCAAATGTAACGAAGGGCAATAGAACATCCCAGTCTTACTATCAGAAGAGACATACATAGAAAGCCTGCCAGTTAGCGTTCAGTTGAATTGTTCAGTAAAGCCGTTGCTTTGCGAGTGGTAAGCCATCGTAAATTTGTGTTTTGTCGTGCAGGAGTGAAGCAGGTCATTGATAACTCTGGAGACAAAGTAGTGGCCACGGTCGGTGTGGAGTTCACGAGAGGCTCTATGATGCAAGATGATATAGTTACGTTACTATATATATATATATATATATATATATATATATGGCAAGAACTATTGAGTTTAATCTAATGGAAACACACAGTTCCCGCCCGACACCTTCACTGAGAGTGCGTCTTCATCGTCGTCAACACCCAATTCGCTTCATTGTCCTCAGCTTCCGCAGTAGCGGCAAACTCACAAGAGAGTCAACTGTTATGCACATGGCATTACCCCCTTCCAGAAAGCATCGTCTCTATGCTTCAAATGCGAAAGAGAGGAAAACGAAAAGGACAAAGCATATACACGGCAACACCAACGAAGTTTCTGAAGAGGCAAGTGTCACACACGCTGGATGAAGGCGAGTGGAAATGAGAATGGACTCATGAACGTGAATGGTACAGTTTCATCCTGGAAACATTGACAATGTCCATGGGCTACACGTGACGGTATCGCCGAGTTGTGTCTTCAGGGAGAACTTTGCAGCTGACCTCACTGAGGAGATGCAGGAGCCTGTAAGGGCTGATGTAGCGGCGCAGTAACTTTTTTGACTATCTGCGTTGGCAAATTGGGGTCCATACCCAAACTTGGTTGCTAGGTTGGTAGATAACCTTGTGATGGTGAGCCTTATACCTCTGGAAGTCTATGCCCTGCTGATTCTGGATTTGCTCGCTTGCGAGCTGTGTCTGCGAGCCGAGTAAATTCCTCCATTTCAATGGTAATGTTGTATTGGTTGGTTAGGAGCATGGCGTGCAGCAAGGTGGTTGCCTTGCTGCCGTGGAGTAACAGGAAAGGAGTGAACCTAGTAGTTTCTTGAACAACAGTGCTGTGAGTGTAACGTAAGGCAAAACATTGTTCCAGTTCTTGTGGTCACTGTTGACATACATGGAAAGCATGTCAGCGATTGTCTTATTTAACTTCTCTGTAAGACCCCTGGTCTGAGGATGGTATGCAATGGCTCGGCAATAAGCTGTTCCACTAAGCATCATGATGTCTTGCATAATCTGTGCTGTAAAAGATGTACCACGATCTGTTATGATAACTGCTGGTGCACCATGCTGGAGGACGATGTTATGGATTAAAAAGTGTGTGGCATCGCTGGCAGTGGCTTGCTCAAGGGCTCTAGTCTTGCAGTATCGCGTCAAATAATCAGTCACAACCATGATCCAACAGTTGCCAGCAAAAGACTTACGGAAGGGCCCGAGCAAGTCCATGCCAATCTATTGAAGTGGTTGTGTTGGCAGTGTAACAGAGACAAAGGGGAAGGGAATACAGGGAGGTTAGCCAGTGTAAGTACCGGCTGGCTACCCTGTGCTGGGGAAAGGGGTAAAAGGAATGAAAGGAGAAAGAGAGAAAACAACCAAGAAAAATTCACACAGTAATGCGATGTTATGCACTACAACATTCAAAGGCGGTCGCACAATTCACAAGCCCTGAAAAACTTCAGCAAAGCCCTTAAGGCCTTGAGGGCCGAAACCCTCCTGGACCAGTGTCCTAGAACTTTTTCTGTGAAGGGGCGATTAGCAGTGCTTCAAGAAACCGGCTGGGTGCTGATGTGGAGCCTTTCAGCACTGGCAGTCGCGGCACGTTTTCACATAATGCTTGACTTGCTGGGCGAGCTTAGGTCAGTAGTAGTGTTGGCAAACTTAGGCCAAGGTATGCATAAATCCCAAATGGCCCAAAGAGGGCTCAATCGTGGCAGGTAGACAGAATATTGGCGCATGGAGAGGACAGAACAACAAGGAGATGCCCAGTTGCTCAAGGGTAGAAGTTCTTTTAGTACGACCAGTGCCTCCTCGATTTTTTTTTTCAATGCCAGTGCAATCGCTCGCTTCCCAATGGGAGCACTTGTGCCTTATTTCAGTTAGTTGCTGTGAAGTGACACTACCCAGATAATACGACTGCTTGCGTCACAGGTGCGTCTGAGTGTGCGCCGCTGCCATTCCGGTGGAGAAGTGTGAAGAAGCAGTAGACCCTCCGTCCCTCTCCTACATCACGCATCTGTCAGGTTTATACTTCGCACCCCTTCCTTTGTAGCTCTCTCTTCATACGCAGTGCGGCGCTTTTTGCATTTGCAAAAAGCTGAAGCGGCGCTCACTGGATAGCCGACAGCTTACGTTGGCATGGAAGCATCCTACAACAGGTTTGTAGGTCGTGTAGGTACAGGTCGTGTACTCAAGCTGAAAAAACAGATCGAGTGGCAGGTATTTCCCTGAACGGCTGGGCTAGTTCTACTTTCACTCATTTATGCCTGGCATCTTTCCTAGCAATGCTCACAGCAATAACATTACAGGACGTCTATTCACAGTTTGAGCAATCTGCATGACAGCGGCTTTTCCACATACAACTTTGCAACAGATTTCTTGTCTGTAATGTCAAGCGCATAATTTGTAAGCAGGGGCATAATAAACGTCGCACAAAAGTTCTGAAAAGATTTTTCTGTGTGTAGGGCCTTCCTTGTCGCACACCAATACAGGAACCTCCATCAAAACCTTAATGACGTGTTCCACACTCATTTTTAGTGGCTGCTAATGGCCTTTCTATGTTGCAGCACAACGCCCGCAAAGGCCTTCAGCACCGTCAACACCAAAACAAGTTCGTCCGTTGAGTATTTCAGGCCTCCATGATCTTGATACTTGATGAGCCGATGTCTTGGCGAGTCTCCAACTGGCTTTTCAACCAGTTGAATGCAGTGTTTACAGTTCCAGTGTTCTTTAATCACACAAACAATGTGTCTGTTGATCATCATAATGCTTGCTACCTTCGGATCTGGAAGACGCTGACTGAGCAATAGGCACAGTTGCAACAGTGTTTCCTTGGTGGTAGTGGGGAAACAATAATTTGTGGTTGAAGTGCTGGGATTCACATTAGCAGAAATGGCAGTGACACTGGAAAATGATGAGGAGTGGTGTACATTGCTGGACATTGAGGAAGACACGATGCCTGTTTTGAGTATCTTATCCAGTCCTGATATCACACTGGCCAAATCCATAGTAGCGTTACAATCGGCTGACCTTTGCAGATACCCAAACAATGCCTCTATAAAAAGCTACTAAAAGTCACTAAAAGCTCAGTCATCCTGCGGTTCAGCTGAATAATGGTGCGGGCAAGACAGACTTGCCGAGTCAAGAGCACCAACAGGTTTCCTTCAGCGATGCTGCGACTATTATGGTCGCAGTCGCTTTCAACAGTTATGAACGTACTAGTTCGCAGCGAGAGTGTTACAGTGTCACGAACAACATAGTGCTGCTTTGCACGTGTTGCTATCTTGCACAACCAGGGCGTAGTCATCAGAAAACGTTATAATCAGTTCCTGAAGATTGATAACAGCACTGTGCTCATGAACAAAATCCATCCCAAGGATGACTTTCAGTCAGCACTCGCGCAACATGATTAAATGAGGCAACGCGTGCTGATTGATGGATTTGGAGAATGGCAGTGCTTCTCCCAATCGGTGTCAAGAGATGACCACCTGCTGTCCAAAGGCTTGGTCTATGCCAAGGCGTTGCAACTTTTCTCAGCTCAGCAGCTAGTTCGGTACTTATAACAGAATAATCAGTGCCAGTGCGCATGAGGGAAGTGACTGGGTAGCTGTCGACCAGTATGGGGATGTCTGCGGATACACTTTTGTAGCCGACAGCATGTGGGTGTGAAAGAGGAACGGTGACAGTCAGCTGACATATCGGGGAAGGAGGATGATTTATAGATCCGTCAGCAGCGGCCCCACCCCCGGAGGTCGCTGCTCCTGGTTTCCTCAACATGCGCTTGGGGACCTAACAGATCTGCCCCCAATGCCATGAGCGGACGGCAAGTGCTGGCCAGGTGACATAGAACATCAAGGAGATGGAGTGCAGGACTGGCACCATGAGAGACTCAGGGACTGGTGGTTTGCCAAATACTCGGCAATAGCTCGGGGACGCTCACCATCACGAGGTCGACATGCATCTGGGCGAAACCCAGGAAGGCCCATCTGGTGGTATGGGCACTCTGGGTATAAGTGACCTGCTTCACCACAATGGTAGCAGAGTGGCCGATTGTCTGGAGTGCGCCACATATTGGATTTCCACAGATTTAGGCTTGGGCTTATGGAAGGCAGAGGGCTCAAGAAGCACTGTGTCGCCTGTTGTGTAGATGAACGGGACAGATAGCCGACTACCAGAATAGCAGCTCTTAAGGCTTTGGCGTACAACAGGAGAGGGGCTGCGGCGGGTGGCATGATCAGCAGTTGTACCAGCTGCCTGACCTCTGCACGTACCACATCACAAGCAGTCATGTTGGATTGAGGAGACACTGCATGAACTTGTTGCAGCTCATGTACAATACTGTGCACGAGTTCCCTGCAGGTCGTCAAATCAGGAGTTGCCATGGGTGACAAGATAGATGTAAAGTTGATTGGGCGTTCATACCGCAACGACTGCTGCTGTAGCATACGCTCACTCTTTGTTGCGTCGTTGAGGAATTCGGCTACAGTACCTGATGGCTCACGCACAAGACCTGCGAACAACTGCTCTTTCACGCCCAACATCAACAAGCGTATTTTCTTGTCATTCCAGGATCAGCTCGCCAGAACAGCCGTGACATGTCCTCAACGAACATGGCAACACTCATTTGGTCTTTGATTCCTGGAATTGAGAACACATTCTGCTTGCTCTTTCCAGTCTGGACTTCCTCAGGTATTGCGCAAATGGCCACAAAATTCTTGCCAGGTTGCCAAACTAGCTTCGTCGTTTTGAAACCAGATGTGCACCGAGTGCTCGAGGGCGAAGCAGACATACCGGAGCTTCCGGTGTTCAGCCCATTCATTGACGCTGGCAACTTAGTTGTAGTGGCCCAGCCAGTCCTCAACATCCTCGAAAGCATCACCGTGAAACCACCTTGGAGTTCATGGCGTGTTTAAAATCCATAGAGCAGGTGGAGTGGTGGTCTCTCCAGCCTGGCTAGCCGCTGAAGTGGTTGTCATGGCTCTACACTTTACTGAGAGAGGGTCCAGTTCTGGTGGTAGCCCTAGTGTTGCTGACTGCGCTGAAGGTCAGCGCCAAAGGTGTTGCAATCAAAGTTCGAAGCTTCCTGTTGGTCACAGTGCATGGAGCAGTTTACCCAGCACCTCCACCAGTCCTGTTACTATATACATATGGCAAGAACTACTGAGTTTAATCTAAAGGAAGAAGACAGTTTTCATTCGACCCCTTAACTGAGAATGTGTCTTCATCGTTCTCAACACCCAGTTCACTCCGTTGTCCTCAGCTTCTACAGAAGTGGCAAACGCACACACAGCCAACTGTTATGCACGTGGCAATATCATGTAGCAGGAAATTGGCGACATACGTAGCACAGCTGGTAGGAAGAGTGCGTGTACTTGCCTGTCGGGTAGTGTGGTCCATAGCAATGACAATCCATTTGTTTCCAGAAGTGGAGGCAGGGAAAGAACTGAGGAGATCAAGACTAACTCAGAAGAAGGGGTTACATGGTACTCAAAGGGCTGAAGGACACCAGCAGGAGGTATTGATGGTTTCTTTTGGCTTTGGCACATGCAGTAGCATGCAGTAATGTGGCAATCAACAGAGTGAAAGAAGTGACACCAAACGCGGTTGCAGGTCTGGGAAACTTCAAGGTGACCAACGGTCAGGGCGTCGTGGAGCTGGCCAATAATGCTCAAATGTAGATGTGTAGGAACAACAAGCAGCACTTCGACGCTGTCCGGGTGGACGTTGTGGCGATATAATGTGCTGTCTTTAAGCATGAAGACACAAAGGGCGGATCGGGTGCTGAGGAATCCAGCTTCTGTATAAGCTCACGCAATATGGGATCACGGTGCTGTTCCTCACGGATGTGGCTTAAAGCAGAGAATGAGAGCACACATGCAGGCACATTGTCAGAGGCTTCAGGTGGATCCATGGGATTCTGGGAAAAACAGTCAGCATACCAGTGCAATTGGCCAGGGTGTATTCTCGAAGCCACAGTGCTCAGCGACCAAGAAGCCCAGTGGGATCCTTAGCCCTTTAAGGTCGAGACATATATATAACCAGAAAAAATGTTTCTTTTCTATCTAAATATGCAAAATACTTTAGGAATAAGCATAATCAACAAAAAGAAAAAAAATATTTGCAGAAAGTTTTCTAGAAATGGGGAAAAACCCAAGGCAGAAAACTGGAAGTGGGCTTCACCCTAGGCCACCTAAGGCTTTGTTTTCAATTAGTATAGACAGCTCTTATCATATGTGAACCATAGGTGCACATTTCATTTGCTTTACATCACATGTGTGACGCCACTGCAGCCAGCGATCGTGCATCAGTCTGTCTCCTCTGACCTTGCTTTCAAAAGGCAGGCTGTCGTGTACCAAACTTCTTCTTCCTCACCCAGTGTTCCTGCTCTAAACCAACAAATGACGATTGCTGCCTGTCATTCAGTGTTGGCCGAAAACATTTAGGAAAAAACTTTGTACTCAATACCGAAACTTGGCAAGAAAAAATTTTTTTCTGGTATGTTGCCTATAGGCAACACTCGTCAATAAAGGGTAAGGGACAAAAGCAGCAAAGTGCATGGTGATTGGTAGTGAAGGTGAAATGCCGGCCATGTAAATAGGGGCAGAATTTGCCCACTGCCCAAACGTGAGCAAGACGCTCCCGTTACGTGATGGAGTAGTTCTGTTCGGCTAGGGAAAGGAGACGGCTGGCAAAGGCGATAAAACAGGCATACCCATTCTGATTCTAGAAGAAAACAGCGCCAATTTCGTGGCCGCTGGTGCCAGTATGGAGTTCTGTTGGAGCGGAGACGTCGAAATCAGCAAGGACAGGTGGTGTGGTAAGTGATGTTATGAGGGAAGAGAAAGCCGCAGCATGTACAGCACCCTAAAAAACAAGACGCCTTTCTTCAGTAAGTTTGTAAGAGGGCATGCGATTTCCACGAAATTGTTGGCAGCACGACGGAAGCAGGAGCACAGTCCCAGAAAGTTACGGACTTCCTTGGTGCAAGTCGGAACAGGGAACTTCTGCACGACTAGAACTTTGTAAGGGTTGGGACAAACACCGGTCGAGTCGACGAGACGACCAAGCATTGCAAGTTGGTGACGCCCGAAGTGGCATTTGGGTGAATTAAGTTGCAGGCCAGCTTTGTGAAAATAGAAAGAATAGAGGATAGTCAGTTGAGATGCGTTTCAAACGTCGGTAAAAATACAATGATGTTGTTGGAGGCAGCATGAAGAGGTAGCCGCCGTTGCCACAGCTTATTTAGACCGGCCAGCCATGGTGTCACAGGATCTCGGGAGCGGCAGCTACTGCGGCCGCTCAGGTTGCGCGCGCTAGCATGTTCTATTCTCGCTTTATGTGCATGTAAGCCATTTTCTTCTTCACCAGCTCTGGAGGCGATAGTCATGCCGTTACAGGCCCCCCCCCCCCCCTCCCAGTGCAAAGCTCAATTGAAATATGTGCAAAAGGCACATGTATAGCAAAAAGACTGCAAGCCTATATACATGAGTGGCAATTGGTAGCGTCCGCTGAGAAACCAAGGTAAAGTCTGTGTTGTGGTGAAGGGAACAAATAGCGCTCTGGTGATTGTGGCTAAAAGTGTCTGGACACAAGGCTCTTGTGCGTTGAGGACGTCATCTTGCATTGTCGACGTCTCCACACCTAGTGTGGTGCAACTCATCAAAAAGATTGAGGCATATTGACCGGTTCTTGACGCGTGCTGAGAGTTCAGGCTATTGAGGGGAACAACATTGAAGACGGCGTCATTGAACGACGTACAATGGTGGCAGTGGCAGAGAACTGCGAGTGTCAAGAGTGTGCTTTGTTGCCCTTGCAATTCATGCTGCATCACCATTTCAGGTGCGGGCACGGTTGTGTCGAGCGGCATATTGTGATGAGCAGCAAGACCTTGGCCTCGAGATGGTGTGGTCCGTCCTGCCGCTGTTCGTTTGTTGTGTAATTTGTTAGGGCTTTCGTCAGAGGGGCTACAGAAAGCAGATACTGTCATCATTGGTAGTGTCTGGTTCACGCAATCCGAGAGAGATGTACTAGGCAGCACCAGCAGTGTAGGTTGTGAGCGAGGCGCAGCCACAGTTATGCTGTAATGCAAAATCGTAACCTGCCGCAGGTTCTCATATATGCTCGGGCCTGGTAGAAGTTGGAGCTCCGAAAGAAGACCGTCTGGCAGCTCGCAACTTGTGTGGAGACTTGTGTGGCTCATGGACTGTGTAGAGGTTTGTTGCTGGGGCCGGCACGTACTGACGATTGGCACGGGTGGACACAGGCGATATGGGACAACAAGACGCGAAATAACTCAATGGTTCAAATGGTGAGAGCTGTTGTGACTGAGCGCTTGAGGTAACGTAGTGAGCAAGTATGGCAGCCTGCACATCCTCGTAGTAGTCGGGGCTGGGGGGTGGCAGCTGGAGCCTGGAACCTTGTTGATATGGAAGTGTTTGAGCAGCTGGAGGAACCAGATGTCTGGCATGTTGGTGTAGAATTCTTGGATACCCTATAACTGCGGGACGTCTGCCGGACCGAGGAAGGCCACATCCCTTGCACCTTGGTAGACTCAGTGCGTTGACTCTGGCATGGCTGGGCTTGGTCGTCAAGTGTCACCAATTTGTAGGAGGTGGCGCAAAGAGGTAGCTGTCGTAGCCACGGTAACTGCCTCTCAGGTCGAGCATGCTAGAATGTTCTATTCTCACTCCATAAGCACGCGAGTTGTCTTCTTCACCGGCTCTGGTGGCGATAGCCGCGCCACTATGTCACCAAGATAACACAGCAAATGGATCATTTAAAACCTTGTAAGAGGATGTGTCCATCATGCACTCGAAGGCGGCCGGGGCATTGCATAAGCCGAAGGGCATGACTTTAAACTGATAAAGGTCGTCAGGGGTAACAAAAGCAATTTTTTCACAGTCCATGTCATCAACGGCGATTTGCCAGTACCCTGACCGAAAGCCAATTGAAGAAAAGTACTTGGCGCTGTGAAGGCAATCAGGGGCATTGTCTATGTGTGGGAGCGGGTACATGTCTTTTTTGGTGACCTTGTTTAAGTTGCCGGCAGTCCACGCAAAACATCCAGCTGTCATCTTTCTTTTTAACAAGAACCACAGGAGAGGCCCAACGGCTGCAGGATGGCTTGACTGTATCTTTGGTGAGCATCTTGTTGACTTCCTTATGAATGATGTGGCGCTCAGCTGGAGATACCGGGTATGGCCATCGGTGGATCGGATGGGCATCACATCAGCACCACATCATTCATAAATAAGTCAACAAGATGCTCACCAAAGATATAATCAAGCCATTCTGCAGCCCTTGGGCTTCTCCTGTGGTCCTTGTCAAAAGGACAGATGACAGCTGGAGATTTTGCGTGGACTGCCAGCAACTTGACAAGAGGAGAGGAGCCGAAGGAGATTGCCACTGGAGTGACCATTCAAGTCGGTAGGAGACAGATCTGGTGAAGAAAACCGGATATCGGTGGTGTGCGAGCAAGCAACATCAGGTAGAGACAACGCCGAGATAACATAATCGTAGGAGGGCATCAGCATAATGAGGGAAATGCCCTGTGTGAGCACTTGTGAGCACAGCCTATCGTCACATAGAGTTATAACAGTGTGTGAAAAACCAATCCTGTGTATCAACACAACAGCAGTGATGGGAGCGAGCACATAGTCACCGTCATGTACTGGTGGAGAGAGCGTAACAGCAACACAAGTCACGGCTTGCGGTGACAAACAAATGTGCTCAGCAGAACAGAGCCGACTTTTGACTGGGCTGGGTGGATCAATTCCACTTGGTAGGTCAAGCTGTACAGTACCAGCAGAAAAATCGATGAGGGCAGAGTGGGTGGATAAAAAGACAAGAACGAGGATGGCATCATTGGAAAAGTGGGTGAGAATGATGAACAAAACAATTTGGATGGCCGGCAACACTGACGCGTGCAGTACAGAGGCCAGCTACGGGAGACCTACCACCATTGGCCAGGCCATACATACAACATGGGATGGGGCAGGGGTCATAGCTTTCTTCAACTGCTGATGGAGGTGAGAGCTCATAACAGAAATATGGTGGCCAGTTTTGATCAAAGCACTAACAGGTAGGCCATCCACTTCAACGTCGATCAGGATCTGACTGGTAAGGAGCATCAACAGAGGAACTTGAGGGAAGGTCGCATTAGCAGCGTCACCTCCAGGAGCTGCAGCAGCCAGTTTCCTGAAGAAAAACGGCAGGAGTAGGATGGGGACGGGGAACGGTGCGGTTGAGGTGAACGAGAAAGTCAGCATCGTGGTGAGGGTGAGCGGCTGTACTGGGCAGCGGTTGTAATGTTCTCAGCAGAAGTTTCTGGTTCAGCTTGGGTTGGTACCTGGTGCTGACTCCGGGGTGGATAGCGGAAGCTGGAGAAGCTTGTTCAAAAAGGCGAGGGCCAAGGACTTTAGCAATACCATGAAATTTGTCCATGAAATGTGTCCGACCCATCCACATCAGAAGCAAATTGGCTTGGTCAGGTGTCCTCCATGCATTTGGATCATGATGATTCAGAGTAGGACAATGGCATTGGAGAGGGTTAAAGGCGGCTGAAACGCAAATATCAGGACGGTTCACAGAACAGATGGTTTGAAGGCCCATGTTTGCCAGTTCTTGACAAACAATGGATTGTATAAGCGATATGGTTGGTTGGGGATCACTGGACTCCCCTCCCATTAGGGGGGCGAGCGATGTGGCTTCAATTTCACGTTGGACAATTTGGGTGATAGTCTTCGATGCTGAAGGCTGAATTGCCATACGAACGTCCTCACACGTTGATGTCGCTGCAATGGTCGAAAGGTGGGTGAAGTGGTGGGCGATGCGTCGGCTTTTAGCATCTTCGGAGCGTCGGCATTCAGTAATAACCTCGTTGACTGTCGATGAGTCTTTAAACACTATCAGGGTCTTTAAACACTATCCACGATCCCCTTCAGTATGTGCGCGAACTTATCGGCTTCTATCTTGACGGCAACTCTTCGGCAAAGGGCCAGAACATCCTGAATGTACGTCAGGCATGATTTGGTAGATGTCTGCACGCACGAGGCAAGTTCTTTCTTGGTGGCACACTGGCAGCCTGTAGGTGGGCCAAACAACTAACGAAGTTTCATCTTACATACGCTCCAGCTTGTGAACTCCTCTTCGGTGTGATTGAACCACGCCTTCACAGTTCCCTTTAGATAAATTGACGTTCACCAGCATCAAGGTCAGGTCCCACCTGTAATGTGCACTTATGCACTCATATAGTCGAATCCAGGCGTTGATGTCATTGCCATCAGTGCCAGAAAAGGTCCCAAGTTCACGAAGTGGAGAGAGGATGACAGCTAGCATAGCAGCTGCCGTTGATGCAGTTTCACTGGCAGTAGACATGCCTAGAGGGATGACTCGGCGGCAACTGCAGAGCTCTGTCTTGCGTCACACCCCTAGCACCTCCACCAAAATGTTACGGCAAGGCAGACACAAAAGGAAAACATATTTACCATATATTTACAAGGCAATCAAGCGCTGAACTGCATGTTCAAGAGTGCGTGCCAGATCGAAAATGTCTTCATCAACACTCCTCTAGAGGAATAGTACCGTGACAATATCTCCACATCAGAGTTACGAAGCAAAGTCAGCCACGCTTTCATATCGACCCCATCCCTACCCCGCAGCTGATGGTGTCACCCGCAGTGGGGTGACACTATCATGAAAAGCGCCAGTAATGGGGAGTGAATGCTTTGTCTAGCTTTCACTTCAACCAGTCTCCGAGATTACGCAATCTCCAGCACTATATGTACAGGAAAACAGCGCCTGATGCCACATCATCTCAGCTCGCCCAGTCTTTGCACACATGGCAGATTACATCTAAAACAAGGCGTGCCAGCTGCATATGTGCTCAGCCACACTAATAGCCATGCGCAGCCTTGGCCATGCTAGAAAAGGAGACACATGCCAACCTGACCTCCACACCCTCCCCTGTCCTTGCTTGACCGTGTTACTGCGAGCTCACTCCCCTCCGCCATTTCCCTTTGCTTGCGCAGGAAGACGGCACTCATCAAGCCACCCTCAGACACCCACCCTCAGACACCCACCCTCAGACACTTTCTCGCACCCAAAGTACACAGCATGCGGGGTGCGATACGATCTTGTCGCATTTGGACTTTATATGACACATTACACTGGCTGCTTCGCTTCAGCGGTCGCTCTCGGTCGCACAATTTGAGAGATGCATTAACAAGCAGCTGGATGTAATGCAACCATTTGACCATGTGTGTCCATGGAAGTTTCCATTTATTGTCTCAATATTCCTTCATGGCAGCAGCAAAATTTTGTTATATTGAAATTGTGTATAAATGCACTTCATTAAGTTTCAAAATACATGATGTTCTATGGGCAAAAAGTTATAAAAACTTAAATACTTTGTTATGTCGAGAATTTCATTATATTAAAGTTGATTATATAGTGGTTTAAATGTATACACATGTTAGCGTTCGAAGGGCCCCTTCACATGCTTCAATCTAGGCTTGTGTTGACTAAATATTCTAAAAGAGCCTTGATGACTCACTTCACTGATATGTCCAGTCAGTGGCCCATCAACACTTTTTCACTGGACAGCCTGTTGTTAATTGGCACTAATGAAGAGATCAATGCCTGTCGTTCAAAGTCATACTGGCCACAAGCAACAAGCATGTGTGCCACTGTCTTAGGTACTTTCCCCACATCACAGTCTAGCAAGTTCACGTGTTGGATGCAATACAAATATTGCTGCGTTAGCACAATACCTAGTCTGCCCCCTAATGCTATACGCTGAAAACTATACTAAAGGTGCTGCTACATTTAAAACCACGGAGAAGATGGTGAGTATTTAGAAATGAGGTAGCATTGTTGAGCCACATGTGCAGGCAATACATGGATGAAAAGCTCTAGAAAAGGTGGCAAACCTGAACCGAAAACCATTCTTCTTTACTTTCAGTTTTGCTTTGCAGTGAAAAAAAAAAAGTAACATTCTGGTTCAGTTTTGGTTCAAGCAAGAATAATGTACTTTCTCGTTTGTTGTGATGAGTTACCCCTGAGTAAAACGAAGCTGATACAAAATCCTGTAGCACACCATTAAAGGATCGTGGATGATTGGTCTCTGTCACAAGTTCATTAAGATGACTGGTGCTGTGTGGCACCTTATTGTATTTTGGAGGCTTTCTTTCAGGCTTGGAAAAAGGTTTTATGTAGCAAGTACTGAGCAAAAGAAAGCTGGATCAGAAATCTTTCATGATGGTCGACAATTTTCTCAATTACACTTTTGCTGTGAATATAATATTTGAACAGTTTATTGATTAATAATAACTGATTATGTAATTAGGTGAAATACAAAAAAGAGTCCAACTTGCTCCAAGTATGGCAAACAACATTACTTCAGTTCTGTCCAGCTACGTGGCACCATGGCACATGCATATTTTTAATTTTGGCACAAGTTACATAGGACACATTATATATATATATATAACATTTTATTTACATATATACAGTAAACCTTGTTAAACCGTGTTGGCCGGAGCTCGGAAAAAGTACGTACTAAACGGTAGTACTGCTTAACGGAAATAGCGTGACATCGCCCACTTACCTGTCAAAAACTGAACTCAGAGAGAATGCGATAAATGGGCAAAAAACACGCAGTATTTATTCACTTCACGCGACAAAAGTCTTATTTTTGTTTGATGCCACGGCAGCCTAGCAGCAACTGCAGCGGCCTTAAACTCCCTTAAGCTCAGCAAATACCGGCGGGAGGCTGACGCAACGCACAGCTTCTGCTATTGTTGGGCCTGAATCGCCTGTGGTGACGCTTTCCATGTCGTCCTCATCACTGTCGTCAGGCGACACTTCGGCAATAACTGAGGTAATGATGTTGAAAAGCCCAACTTCGTAGCGGACAACTTTTTGCAGTCTGTGATGTGTGGTGCGCGAGATGGTGCGGTGATCGGGACGGTCAGGAGCAGACAACAAAGAGTGTGCGCGCCGAGGCAAATTCCGTGCTGGAAGGAGAAAAATGACAACGCCGAAGAACGTCCGGCACGTGAACGCACGGCGCAAGAAAAACAACTAAAAGAAGAAAAGCAAACCAATTAGGAAAGACCACGGGGCGTCAGGCAGCCAATCGGAGAATGCCTAATCGGCCAGAGAGAAGAAAAAGCGTGGTGCGCTGGCAGAAAGGGGGAGACGCAGGAGACGCCGGGGAGACGCTGGGAGAGTTCCAGGAAGCGACGCCAGGAGGAGGTCAACCACCGGACCGGGAGTTGAAGACGGGCCGTCGGGTTCCGGACCCGAGCCACCAGCACTTCACCCGACCGGGGCCTCCTGCCAGCCCGTTCCTGTGCGTCGCCAGTCTACCCGAGCGTGCCGTCAGCTCCTCAAGGCCGGTGAGCTTCTGCACCCGTGGGCAGGACGAGAACAGTCGGGCTACGGGCCTGAGTTCTACGCCAGCTGCCCGGCCAGAACGCCGCCCTTGTCTGTCATGCCGCCTGCTGCCCGAGGCCGGCGTTCGAGCTTCTGTGCCCGTGGGCAGGACAAGAGCAGTCGGGCTACGGGCCCGAGCTCTACACTCAGCTGCCCGGTCAGAATGCCGCCGCCGTCTGCTCGTGCCACCAAGCCGCCTGCTTTACCTTTCCAA
Source organism: Dermacentor andersoni (assembly GCF_023375885.2). Classification (NCBI taxonomy): domain Eukaryota; kingdom Metazoa; phylum Arthropoda; class Arachnida; order Ixodida; family Ixodidae; genus Dermacentor; species Dermacentor andersoni. Next base: position 309,703,432 of record NC_092814.1, read on the forward strand.
GCCAGAGCTGGAGCGCTCTGGTGGCCCGGTCAGTCGACTTACACCACGACCTTTGGTGAGACCGGCGCAACTCCTTTCGCCAACTTGTCGCCGCGTCTCCGCATCAAGACTGTTATGCGTCCCTGCCGTCGTGGCAAGCCCGGACTCGCGCACTAGTTAGCTTCACACTAGCCCCGAATGTGTCTTACCGCCGTGATGTCTATTTGAGTGTTTATTTTATTCTTTCTATTTCTTTCTATCATTTATTTTAAGCCTTTTTTAGTTCCATTAAAAGTTTGTGTGTGTGTTCGAAACTAACGGCTTTGTCCTTAATTGGGTTCTCGGAGGCTCCGCCTAAGAGAACCATTAAAACCTTTGAGTACACGAACCGTTGTTCCCATATTTGGGCATCACACAGTCCCAGCAGCACTGCTAACCATCTTCGCATTCCAGATGCCACGCACCATATTCAACGGCAGATCCCTCTCGCATGCCAGTGCCAACTTTGTGCCACGTTTGATAGCACAAACAATGTCCAATTTTTCTTTTATGCTGAGCACTCGGTTTTTGTCCGAGCTTCGGCATGACACGAGTCCTAGCTTGCATGATGCCACAACACAGGCCATCACTAGCCAGCCACAACGCTCTCTGGCTCAGTGCCAAAATGATGTTGATATTAACGTGGCTTCACCTTTCCAAGCGCCCTCTGCATTTGCGTTTGGAGGCCGCTCTGATCTCTTAGGCTCGTTCTTCTGCCTGGCCGACCTACCGCCGTAATTGTGCTATGAAAAGTGCAAACACTACGTGTTAACCGATACGCACGCAATAAGCTGGTACGGTTTATGCGGATACAAAACGAATCATGTTCAATGGCTGCTGAGTCAAGGATTTGACTTAACTACTTTTAAAATGAAACTACTGTTTAAGCAGTTACAGTTTAACGAGGTTTTGCTGTATATAAAATTCTTCCTTTGTAGAAACAAGATTTTACCCTATAGACATGTTTAAGGACAGCCCTTTTTTTCCAGGAGATTGATGAGGTGTGGCCCTTACACGGGACTGTATCATTTGGTCGAGTTTTTCCAACTATAAGTTTCGAGAACTTGCACACTTTCCCACCAAACACCTTTCTCGATTTGTTTGTACGCACTTGTCGCACGCACTTCTCATACACACTTGTCGTCAATGCCGAAGTCGCAACCGGCTGCTCACTTGCCGTGCTCCTTGGCATATGCAACAACTTTTATCTGAAATGCAGCGTCGTATGACAGCAAACACTTCCTCTCCATTGCAGACTCCTGACAGATGAGTCAAAGGAGCTGGCTGAACTGGGCTGCAATAACTAACCGAACATAGAAAAGATGGCGCTGAAGTTGAAAAGATGGGTTGAAGGTACGGTACGGTATGTTTCTGATATTTCTGAAAAATAAACACCATGGAAATATGTCAAGTGGACAACCAACGCACGGCATGCAGACTCAAAGCCACATACGAGAGTGGTGAGTTGATGGTAAATGTTACCTTGCATGCACCACTGCTGTTTTTCTGCGTAGTACACAGAGTACACTGCTGTTTTTCTGCGTAGTCACCTAGATGCTACGGTGCGTAGCATCTAGGTGACATCGTAGCACCATAGCATCTAGACGTCGCATGTCATTTCAACACTTCTGTGCCCACCATGGTAGCTTTGCAGCTAAGGCATTGCTCGAGGTCGTGGGTTCAATCCTAACCACAGCAGTCACATTTCGACGAGGGCAAAATACAAGAACGCTCGTGTACTTAGGTTTAGGTGCCTTTTAAAGAACCCCAGGGGGTCAAATTTAATCTATAGTCTGCCACTACAGTGTGCCTCATAATCCAATTGTGGTTTTGGCACATACAGACCCATAATTCACTTCTGCCATAATGCGATGTGCCGTGTGAGGGAATGACCATACTAACCTTCTTGGAGGATATGAACAATGATAAACAACAATGCCTCAAGCAAACACATCTCGCTGTGTCTTCTGTGTACTACGCAGAAAAACAGCAGTGGTGCATGCAAGGTAACATTTGCCATCAACTCACCACTCTCGTATTGCACTAAATGCTGAAGAAGTTAAGCATTCACCATCAACATTACCTCTAATTATCGTCAATGAAAGCAAACAGCACACAAATCTTCGCTTACATTGATTCCCACTGTGCGTGGGATTCACATAATTTTTTTAACAGCGAAGCTGTTTAAGCTTGAACTCTGGTCGTGCCGAACGTCAACAGAAAACTCCACTTGGCAAAGTCGAGAGGGGGAAAGCTAAGCGAGGAGAGGATAAGCAAGGCGGGGGAGAGGGACAGCTGTGTATGAGCACACGGCGTGGTGCAGCTGCCGTGGAGAGGAGGTGCATCGAATGGGGTTGGCTGAACCTGGTGATGATGTAAGCTCTGACGTGCAGGTGCTCTCCTGGAAGAGATGCGATGTGTGTGCCAGCCGCATCAGTATCTGGTCTACTGACGAGATGGGCAGACCAAAGAATATATTTTCTCCTGAACAAGAAATCGAGCGAATTAGAAAGAGGAGGGAAGCCACTCGTGAGTGTATGAGGCGTAAGCAGGAAGATCCTGAATATAAGGCTAATGCTGCCGAAGCTAAGCACCGGAAGATGGGTGACGATCCCGATTTGTGGGCCAGACAAGCAGAAGCAAAACGGTGATATGACACCACACATCGCGATGAACGGTTGAGCAATGCTGAATGGTTAAATAAAGATATGCATTTAACTAGGCCTTGTGTGAGTGTGTCTTATAAAAAATTTTCAGCTAAGATTGAGCTGAGTTTAAGCTAAGTTTAAGCTTAGGTGGGTGAAAGGAGAGCAAACAGCTCTGCTGTTTCATCAGTCTTGGCGACGTTAAGTCTGTGATACTAGCCCAAATTTTTTCTCCAAATTCTGGGCATGCCAAGTTAGGGATGCAGCCCATTCAGGAGTGCAGCCCTCGCTCGAGATTATATAGCACTATATACCTCAATTTCAGTGGGAATTCGAAGAGGAATTACGATTGCTTTGCTATACCATATTAACTCGCATAATGAACGCACTTTTTTCCCGAAAAATATGCGTGAGATTGGGGGCTGCGCTCGTAAAATTTTGAGCAAGTTTTTTTCCGTGGCCACCTCTACAAAGCCAGTTTCGCCCGAAATGTGAACCATCAATTGCAATAGCATATTTGAAGACAGCTACACGAAGTATTCACTTCAACAAGTATTCACTTCCACATAAACTGAGCGGCGTGAATATAGCATGCACAAGGGTACGAGCCGCCATCGACTCGGCCCCTGACACAGATCGCTTTCAAGATACGGCACGCCGCAGCAGCACAATACGCAGTTGCTGCCGGAGTAAAACATTACGCCCCCCCCTCGCTCCCCTTCCCCTGGCGCTATGCGCATGACGGAAGACGGTGCGTTTCCTACCCGCTTTCCTCCCTTGTACGCGAGAGTTTGAGCCACGATTGTTGGCACCTCTTGGGCACGGATGTGCAATACACAGTTGCTGCCAGAGTACAATGCCACCGCCGCTCCTTCCCAGGGCTCTTCGTCGCGTGAGATTGAGCTGCGATTGTTGGCTTCCCACGCGTGCTTTCACTCACACCTACAGCATGCAGAGCGCGGTGACGGCGGTGACAGCAAAAATGTGCCTGGAGCGTCTATATAATTGCTATCGCAATAAAAGTAGGAGACGTGGTATGACACAATCGCACCCGCCAGATGCCATATCAGATGCGGACTCATACTGTGTGTCTCCTACATCTTGATTGGAAAAGTGTGGGCTGCATTCATTATGCGAGTAAATAACCTATTTGCTATTTTGTAATAAACCATTTTGTCATCCAGAGGTTTGACTGTACTCATGTATTCTGGCCCCAACAGCACCTTTGCCATGTTCCAAAATGTGCCTCCCATGAGAAATGAAATATATCTGTACTCACCCCTAGGCATGGTACATCCTTTGGCTTGTGCTTGAAGTTGGGTCCAAAGTTCAAACGCACCTAGCACAGAAAATAATTGCATTAGATGTTTTAAGAGAAAAAGGGCACGCCAAGAGTTTTTGGAGAAAGTAGAGGTACAGTAAGACTCCCTTTAAGGTGAACCTGGTGAGGCTGAATTTTCAGATATGAGCCACAATGTGCAAACGTCTGGTTGTTTTCCCATAGACCCAGTGCAAAAGGAATCCTCTTAACAAGTACAGTTAAGCTCGAACTTCTGCAGCTGCCAATGATGCTTAGCTGCTAATCAGCTCAGCAAGAGGGCAAGATTGGCACCTTTCGAGGAGGCAACTTTGCTAGCTATGCGAGAAAAATATAGTGTTTCTGTGGAAATAAACAGCTACGACAGTGTTCTCAATGACAAGTATCTCCAGGGCTGATAATTACAGCGAGGACACTACCCAGCAGGCACAAGAACCAACAGTGATACACCTGATAATGCCCTGAATGCTTTGGCGCATTTTTTTCAACACGAGGGCACTGAATAATTTCTGAGCCAAGTAGGTGAAATGCCACGTTATGTAAAAGTGCACAGGCTTGCACAGTGCTGGCAAGCAAAAACTGCAATTTTCAGTGATGTGACTGGTCCAAGCCACTTCGGAGCACCTTTTAGAGCAGCTAAAACGTTGCTTCGGAGCAGCAAATTAACACTTTGGCGCAGTTACCAGGCACACACTTTTCCATGCAAATATTTAGTCTAGAAAGAGCAGTATTGTCATATTCTCCAACGAGAACTGGTATATGCACACTCGCAGGCGTGCGCTTGTCTAGGATGTCAGAGAATTAAATTCACTGATTGCTCTTCATTTCCCTGTGAAGAGCCTTATTCTTTCTTCAAATCTTTGACTGCAGGCCTACACACTTTCCTATTGCAGTCTATATTAGCATGTATTTCAAGCATATTTTCTAATATGCTTTAGTTGCAGTGTCTGAGACAAGAAATTAAAGCAGAGGCTCCAATACAGTCAACGACTGATTTTCTGGACACCCGATTTTTCAGACATGCCATACAATTCGGACGCCTTCGCGGCACCGTGAAGAACGCTCAAGAACGTCTGAAATTTTGGACGCATAAATCCTTCGCCGTACGATTTTCCTGACTTTTTGCCGTGACCACAGATCCGAATGAACATTATCGAAGCCACCACTGCCACCACTGCCACCGTTTTGATTACCTTCCTCGCTGCCTCGAACAGGCACTCTCGCACGCAGATCCACTGGCAGCCGTAGCCACCACTACTATAGTGGCTAGAAGGGGGCAGTGTGGTGGGCGGGAGCTGGTGGTGCGCACAGAGGAGCGATGAAAGTTGTAGATGGCGCTACTTGCAGCTGGTGTACAGCTTTCACGGCTTTTTAAAGGGGCGGTGCACGGCAGCTAGCATGTGCGCCGCGTTCATTTTGCATCGCGTTTGTATTTTTTAATGCAACAAGCATGTATAGGTGAATGGAACTCGCTGCCTTCCAACATCGCCGAGATATCAGATCCTTCGATATTTCCCTCGGCACTCCTGGGCTATTTACAAAATTAAAAACATCGATATGATAACACGTATCTGCCCGTCTTCATTTTATTTACAGGCTTTGTACGCTATATTTATGCAGTCTTCTTTCCAATGTATTTATGATCAGTATTTTAATGGCTATTTAACAAAATGTTATATACTCGTCTTCAATGTATTTGGTTGATTTTTTTTTATCTATACTATTCTGGACACCTTGGTTCAAATCAACTTGCTCTTCTCTTTTTTCTTGTTTTGTTATTAGTATTCTTGTCTTTGACCTGTATTGTTTATAAATGATATTGTATTGAATATATGATATTGTATTGATATTGTATATAAATGATACTGTATTGTTTATAAATGTACTCACCTGAAATCCCCCCTATGTAATGCCCACTAAAGCCTTTAGGGTATTGAAATAAATAAGTAAAAATGCGCAGTGCAATCATCACGAAGCTTTTGCAGCTCAGAGATGCATTATTAAGAAGGGTGACATTTCTTCGGAGAGCAGAGAATGGAAAGATGCGTTATTTGCGACATCGGAACGCACAGCAGATGTTCAGCCATGCGATTTAAAGATAAGGAAGATTGCATTTGAAGGCTGCTCTGAATGAGTTGCTTTTTACTAAAAGGCTTGGTGTTAGCTCAAGCGAACATGGACCGTGAACACAAACAACCCAAAGCGCCGACTTTCAACTTTTCAAACACTAAGAGACAGACAACGCTGGGGCTATACGCAATAAAGCGGGGAATAACATCAGCGCATCATTCAGTTCACTCTCCGCATCCGCAGGCGCCAGCAACATGCTCTTTAAAAAGCTCTAGCTTTGTAAAACAAAATTAGATACATATTTATTTATTTATTTATAATTATATGTAGGTGCCTTCACGAGCCTCAACATGCACTAAACATTTTAAATTAACTTATCGGGTTTTACATGCCAAAACCATGATCTGATCATGAGGCGCATGCGCCGTAGTGGAGGAATCCGGAAATTTTGACCACCTGGGGTTCTTTAATGTGCACCTAAATCTAAGTACACAGGATTTTTTTCGTATTTGGCCCCCATCGAAACGCGGCCACTGTGGCCGGGATTTGATCATGTGACCACCATGCTTAGCAGCCCAACACCATAGCCACTAAGGAACCGCGGCGGGTGCACTAAATATTTTCCATCACTGCTTTTGTTGTACAGGTCCACAAGACGAGAGGAAACACTTTATTACATACAGAAATCCACATGCACCCATCAGACCGAGCTTAGCAGTAGGCTCTACTTGACTCTCCTAAACTTCAAATGTTTCTGATGCTCCCTTTGAAGAGCCTTGTGCTTCTTCAAAGATATTGTGAAAAAGTGTAGCTTAGTTAACACCACAAGATGGATAATTTTTGCAGTGAGTTCTTTGCGATGGAGCTAGCATCCCACTTGGCGAAGTGCTAAAGTGCTCAAGAACTACATAAAAACATGCACACTGAAAGCATGAAGCTTCTGTGTTGACAAAAATAATGTGAATGCATCCTCTAGCACTTTATTGAGCGTGGCTAACTCATACCCAGGGTACAATAGGCCGTTCGCAAACAACACAATCTGTTGTCAACTCCTTGTCAGCACGTTTGATGTTTCGCGACCACAATTCATGCTCAGCTGCATCTTTAGGCGGTCTGAAAAGAGAGGCCTTGACTTTGCAAGTTCTGTACCCGCTTCCGCACTTGGGTACAAAACATGCTCGCACCTTTGACGCCATGCCGCGTTATCTAACACATAGCAGAGGTACTGCACAATATCACGCACTATGGACCTCAAAATAATCTCAGTGGCACATGTACGACGCGATCGACATGCAAACAAGCGCGGTGTACATGCCTGCACTTGCCTGGCAGACCTCGCTGGCGCTACACTGGCAAGGGCCGCACCCGGCTTGTCCTTGTACATCAGCGTGCTTCAGCGCCCATAGCGGCACCAGAAAATTTCCTCGCTCATTGCGCCTCTCCCTCGCACGGCGCAGTATACGCCGCCCGTCCCACTGCCCCCTTCTAGCTACCATACCACTACAGCAACACTAGGCCTACTGCTTCGACGTTCGCTACCAAGTTTCTTGCTGTTCGGCGCCGTGTTTTTCATTGAAAGAATTAGCTGCTATCAGCAATGGCGCCGACTTCGCCTTTGTAATCTTCGCCAATGGCGACGTGGCTCGGAAAGCACGACGCGTTGCATAATGCCGGTTTCTGAATGTCAGCTTCGCCTCAATACAGCAATGTTAAGCGGTGAAGCATACGCGAATTATTGCGGTGAAACATACTAAGAGTGGGAAGGGGCAATTGTCACGGGACACATTATGTATTCCTAATGACACACGCATGCATCAGCCATCTCCTATCACAGCACGAGCATCGATACGCCGAATAAGTGTACTGGCAGGCCGGCTTCAGAGCTATTTCGGACATGCCTGTGGCGATTTGAGCCTTTGGGGGAGTAAAAGGAATGCATTCATTTTTTCGGACTGCCTGATTTTGCGAACGTTTCCGCGGCCCCTAGTGAGTCAGAAAAATCTAACGTTTACTGTAGTGGGAGTGCACAATGCGTAAATTTTGGAGGCATTCTTGCCGCTTCTGGAAAGACAACTCTTGATGTTGCCTGCACTTTTAGTACAAGTTCGGTAACGCAGTTGTGTGGTGCAGTCCACCTGCTGTGCTTATTCGTTGGTTGATGGACAGAATCCTTAGGCTCATGGTTCACCGCATTTCATAGAACGAGTGGCTAAATAAATGTAGGAGTCTTTATGTCCTGTGAACTACGAGGGACGCTGTGAAGGAGGACTCCAAATGAATTCTGACACATTCTTTAACATGCGCTTATATCTAAGTAAATTAGCGTTTTTGAGTTCCATATTCGCTAGAATGAGCCTGCCGTGGCCAATATTCGATATCTCGACCTTGTGCTCTCAATAGCAAACTTCCACAGGTACTGTGTCACTGCAGCAGTTGGAATTCTTAACGAACTGTTGCCCTTAGTCTGATATCTAAACTAAAGACAAGTACATGCACATTACTGAACTTCATTTGAAGAAATAGACACCCATTTGCTGGGAAAGAAAGAGACAATACATTTGGGTATCATATATATGTTACTGCTACGTTAGAGATAATGCAATTAAATTTCAAATTGAAGAACTTGCATATGACAAGACCTGTTATCATACCAAGTATTTCTCTTTCTTTTCTCTATCACCACAATATTTAAGAGAAAAATTTCTCCATGATTTGTCAAAGTAATCCCGTAGTATGGTTCACAGATTCCGTATGCACATTCACAGAATGCACAAGCTGCAAAACTGATAGACTAAAAGGAATAATTCTGACTGCCTTTATTGCGTGTCTCCATTGTTTATGAGGCATGAACATTTTATTTATTCATTAGGAGGTACTTGGATACACACCTCTTAATCAGGTCAAGACCTGCAATCGAGGATCGCTGCAAACTGTAAATGTGCATGCAACTCAAAAGCACACCTATCATCCAGCTGAAACTCAGCTTATTTAATATATATATATATATTTGAGATATGAAATTGCGTGTTCTTCTCTTCCTTCTTATTCGTTTTATTTTTTAACATGCATGAGGTACTCATGCTGGACAGTGGGTGTCTATAGTTTAGTTTTCATTTAAAGGCAAGCTGCAAAGAAATGTCACTTGGGCTAAATTGACTATAAATGCCTAGCATATATACTAAAGTAATCTTGGCAAAGCTGCAGGGCTAGTAATTGCCCAAATTTGTTATTAGCAGCTATTAAATAGCACCTATGCAGATGACGCGTGCACATGGCGGCAAAGTGGTAGCGATGCAGATATGGCAAATATTGAGGAACTGTACGCAACTGTTGATCTCTCAGTTGCACTATGTTGCGCCTAGGCAGCCAGGCGCATTGCTTGCTCATCATTTGCGAGCTGACGGGCATCTCTCTCGGCTTACATTCTCCCTGTTGCACTCATGATTTCAGCTGTTGCAAGAATGCCAATGCGTTGTGTGGCCATCGGGTGCTCGTATACATACTTGAACATGATCAATAGCTGTGCAGTACACAATGCTGAGTAGACGAAGGCCGAACACATCTTTCCTGTTCCAGTTTTCAGAGCAAAAGCGTGCACCGCGGTGCAGCAAGGAAGTGTGACGCGGACCAGCCAAGGCACACAAAGCATGTAAACTGCAGTTGACGAAGCTGCACAAGCTACATTTCAACAGCACAGTCACTTACCCAAGAACTGCTTGGCAAACGCTTTCTCAGCGTGACTATAAGTACTACATGGCGCAATGGCGCATGAAAACCAAAGGTAACGTTCAAAGGTAATTTGTATTCAAGGGTGATATTCTTGAGTGATCATTTCCGGTAGTGCATCATCTTCAAGATACTGCATGCGTCTCTACATCGGACGCGTCCAACTAGACGAGCAAAATCCTTTCTGACAAAGCGCCAGAAACGAGCAGGAACTGCATGCTGCATTCGCCTCGAAGGAGCTACGCGACGCGGTGGCCATGGTGTAGGTGCGGCGGCAGCAAGCCATGCAGGAAAGCAATGCCTGCCAGAGCGAAATGATGATGATAATTGAAGTTTATTGGCACAAGGGCCAGAAGTGGCCAAGGAGCGCCAAGGCTATGATAATGACTGCCATTGACAAATGAATAATGATGATCGAGACGTGGATGAAACATGGATGAAACATGGATGTATTGAGGCATAAAAGATATTTGTTGGAAAGTGCGTAAATAAGTTCTTAATAAATCTAGACAATGATACATAACCTATGCTATGAAGAAACAATGACTATGAAGCGGTGATGTGCTAAAGTATGTTGTTACAGGTAGTGCTACTGCCTCATCAAGGCCCTTAAGGACAAGGGGCCGCAGGCATATGCCATATAGCTTGCTACTATCGCAGCATCAGCCTCTCATCAGATGTTCTACAAATATCATGGGCTTATAACACACAATAAATCGACATCTTGTAAAAAATTTGAAACTTATTTATGATCAAAAATTCGTTCTGCTCCAAGAAACATTACCTCATAAAGGGGAATGTGGCATCAGTATGTTAGAGGAAAGTGCTTTTTTCGTTCAGCTTCTGCTTCCCGATACTCCTCCAAGACGTGGAGGATGGTCAGTCCTACAACAGCTAGCACAGAGGGGAGGTTCACTACCAGTCAGCAGGTAAGAATGAGTACTGTATGCGTGTCCTATTGTCAGTCAACAGAACATGACATCAGTTTGTCGCGCTTTTGTTACCAAAGGCCCTTTTCGTACGTGCGGCCTAATTAAATGAAGTTTATTAGAGGTTTCATGGTCTAAAATGGGTTGCCAAGAGTTCCTCAGCGTTCAGCTTAAGCAAGGCTTTAAGTCTGTGGGAGGGATAGCTATGGTGGTGCTACAGGCTCTTGTTATGGATGTATCAAGTTCGTCTGCAAGCATATTGCCCACAATGCCTCTGTGGCTTGGGACCCAACATACTAAGATATTGTCACGTGGTGGAACTCAGGAACTCAGGAACTCCAAGGGATCGGTGCACCTCTTCTTTCACGATGTCGGCGATCGAGGCCACTTGAGGCTGCGACGATGGCAAGACCTTGCGCAGTTCTTTGCGCACGATGGCCCTGATGGTCTCGCATAAATCGTCCGTGGCCAGTGATTGAATTCCGGAGTAGCTTGTTGGCTTGGTGCGTCGGTCAAATTGCCGGTTCCGCAATTCCAGTGTCTTCTCGATGCTCGTCGCCTCACGAAGAAACTCGTCGACGGTCTTCGGTGGGCTTCTTACCATACCGGCGAAAAGTTCCTCCTTTACACCACGCATCAGTAGACGTACTTTCTTCTCCTCGGACATTTCTGGGTCGGCGTGGCGGAACAGACGGCTCATTTCCTCAGTGAAAATCACTATCGTCTCATTCGGCAGCTGCGCTCTTGTCTCCAGTAGAGCTTGGGCTCGCTCTTTGCGCACGACGCTTTGAAATGTTTGCAGGAAGCCGCTTCGGAAGAGGTCCCACGTCGTCAAGGTGGCTTCTCGATTCTCGAACCACGTCTTGGCGGCGTCCTCCAATGCGAAATAGACATGTCGTAGCTTGTCGTCGCTTGCCCAGTTGTTAAACGTAGCGACCCTCTCATACGTTTCCAGCCAGGTTTCCGGGTCCTCAAATGTGGAACCGCGGAACGTTGGTGGTTCCTTGGGCTGCTGCAGCACGATGGGGGACGCTGGGGCTGCCATTGCGGTTGCCTTGGCCACAATCTTCTTGGTCTTCTCAGGTAGAAGTCCGTGCTCCGGGGGCAGCTGTTGAAGACGGCGGCTTGCTCGGTGGTCCGGGACTACGTTGGTGTTCTGTTTGTGGTCTGGGCTGGGATCACGGCTTGTCGGGGGCGTCCTGTACATGGACGAAAAGCACCTCCACCAGATGTCACGTGGTGGTGACGTAGAAGAACACAGTAGCAATACTGTGAACGAGAAAACTAACTTTTATTGGGCGAACTTGTGCCCACAAAACAGGCTACACTTCTAGCACAACGAAAGCGGCGAACACAGTCGGCGATCGTCGGAAATCTGATTAGCGGGTCAAGCGCGTCGGCTTTTATAGATCAGTCGTCGAATGTTCCAGATTAACTGATGGGATCCGCGTGTCTTCCACAAAGTTCGACACCATTCGTGTCACGCGATGAAATCTGATAACACAAGGTTCGACAACAGACACGCGGATAGAAGCGTCGATAACTTTCCAGAAACGTCGGATACATGCAGGCGCGTCCCTCGCTGTGTGATTACAATTAAGCGGCGAAACGTAGTTGCCCGATAAAGATAAGTACACGTGTCAATATGTTGTTGAAATGCATACATAGTACACAGACATGAGTAAAGTTCATTGACTACTGGATTATTATGTTTCCGTTACTATGCTTAGAGAGTCTGTAAATATGACAGCTTTTTGTAGTTTTAATGCCGTTATGTGTTTTACAGCCGAGAGTAATGCATAAGCTTCTGCCATAAAGATGCTAGTTTCTGCGTGCAGAATATTGTATTCCAAGAAGGATGGCCCGACTGCTGTGTAGGATATGCCATTAGGTGACTTTGATGCGTCAGTATAAAATTCTGGACAGGAGCACTTCAATAGAGTTCAAAACAGTGCATACGGATGTGCACTTTTTAATGGAGAATACCTTAGTAACTTGCGATTCGCTGATGATATTGCCTTGCTTAGTAACTCAGGGGACCAATTGCAATGCATGCTCACTGACCTGGAGAGACGAAGCCGAAGGGTGGGTCTAAAAATTAATCTGCAGAAAACTAAAGTAATGTTTAACAGTCTCGGAAGGGAACAGCAGTTTACAATAGGTAGTGAGGCACTGGAAGTGGTAAGGGAATACATCTACTTAGGACAGGTAGTGACTGCGGATCCGGATCATGAGACTGAAATAATCAGAAGAATAAGAATGGGCTGGGGTGCGTTTGGCAGGCATTCTCAGATCATGAACAGCAGGTTGCCATTATCCCTCAAGAGAAAAGTTTATAACAGCTGTGTCTTACCAGTACTCACGTACGGGGCAGAAACCTGGAGGCTTACGAAAAGGGTTCTACTTAAATTGAGGACAATGCAACGAGCTATGGAAAGAAGAATGATGGGTGTAACGCTAAGGGATAAGAAAAGAGAAGATTGGGTGAGGGAACAAACGCAAGTTAATGATATCTTAGTTGAAATCAAGAAAAAGACATGGGCATGGGCAGGACACGTAATGAGGAGGGAAGATAACCGATGGTCATTAAGAGTTACGGAATGGATTCCAAGGAAAGGAAAGCGTAGCGAGGGCGGCAGAAAGTTAGGTGGGCGGATGAGATTAAGAAGTTTGCAGGGACAACATGGTCACAATTAGTACATGACCGGGGTAGTTGGAGAAGTATGGGAGAGGCCTTTGCCCTGCAGTGGGCATAACCAGGCTGATGATGATGATGATGTGCATCTCTGGAGCATGCTTTGTAACTTCAACAAAGGATGTGTCACATTCTATCAGTTGCCACAGCCACGGTGACAACTGCCTTGTTAGAGCCATCATTAGATGCACATGCAGTGGGATGTTCATTTCTTCACTCAGCTTCCTCACGTGTAGTGAGGAAGGTTTTCTCATTGAAGGTCGCTTTTGAAGTTGTGTGGTAGACATCAAATCATTAACGGTTCTATGACAGGGGTGTTCAGAATTAGACTGCACTCTGAGAAAGTATGTGAAGCTTATAAATGTTCGTGGAGTGACCACTCATTGAATTTTACATATAAACTCTGTATAGGACTTGTTCTGAAGTCGCCTGTGGCCAGGCGAATACCTAAATGGTGAAAGGTATCCAAAATTTTAATGTTCTTGAACCAGCAGTTTGCTCCACCGCGAAACCATAGTCCCGGCGTGACCGTATGAGGCTCCTGTACAGGTTCATTAAGCAGCCCTGTCACTGCCCCATGTTGTGTGCGCCTGAATTTTAAGAATGCTTATTGTTTTCAAACATTTCGATTTCAGATACTTTAGATGTGGAATGAATGTCAATTTAAAGACAAGTATGACATCCAAGAAATTTGTGCTGTGTAGTTAAAGGTAAGCACTGATCATTGAGCTGGATACTAGGCTCTGGGACGAGACCCCTTTTTCTTGTAAAGAGGAGACAGGAGATTTTCTGCGGATTCAGCTTGAAGCTGTCCTAATTTACCCATGCTGAGACTTTGTTCAGCCCGTACTGAATGTGTTGCTCACAGACTGCGAGGTTACATGATCTAAAGTCAATCTGTACATCATCGACATATGCTGAATAAAATATACTTTTGGAATACATGAACATAAAGAGTTCATTTTAACAATAAAAAGGGTACAGCTAAGTACACCACCCTGCAGTACCCTGCGGTACTGCGATCTCATCTGAAGAGACGAGATCCTGGAGGTCGGTGGCCCCTTCTGCTGGGGAGGCGGAGCAGTGCTAGCTGCACCCGCCAAGGGGGCGGATGGTGGCTCACTGTGGGTGGGCTAGACAGTCGCCGGTAGCCGTTGTGTTGCTGCCCCCTGGCGTGTCACATCGGCAAAGCTGTCCTTGTGTGAAGTGGGCAAAGCTTTATCACGGCTGCAGTCCGACCTGTCTGGCCGTGAGTTTACGCACACTTAGCACACAGGCCATTCGACACCCTCTAGCCCGCCCGTGTGAAGCCTGAGCTACTGATCATCCTCGTGGGAGATATGGGGTTCTCCTCCGTACTCTTGGGACAAAGGAACGACAACACAGTAGTGCAAACAGTCACAAGGGCATTTATTGCACCTTTCATAGATCAATGCCTGCTAGCCGAGTTGCTATCCACGAAACATGCCGATGGACGCGCGACAAATCTAGAAGTCCCGACTTACCGCGACCGAAAAACGAGCGAATATGTTCGCCCCATGCTGGATCCCAACGTCTGGTCGTTCGCGTGTTCGGTCACGCCAACGGTGGCGCGTTCGAAGGCGGCCACGCGAGGCGGTCTCGCAGAAGCATGGGTCACCGCGCGCGCGCGGAATGTCCACGCTGTTCGCCGACCCGCCGGGAAAGAGGCAGCGCCTTGTCTACCGGCGCCCAAGTAACCTCGCCGCAGCGCAACACTAGCGCCATCTCTCGCACTGCGCTTCAACCACTCCGACCGCCGCGGGCGCCAGGCCACGCGACGGGCGAAGCCGCCCTGCAGGAGACGAGCTATGCGGGAAAACTAGATCTCAGGGGAGGCGTGAGAGTCACGCATCCCCACATCCTTTGCTACAGATGGCAATAGTTGTCTGATCATCGATCAGTCGGGCGCTTCCAGCGTGCCAGGCTGGTGACGTCGGATACGTCATGCCGGAGACGCTAAGATCACTCAAATTTTACCCTGCGCTTTAAACGTGACCCGCAGCAGTGCGGTGATGAGCTGTTGCCGCAGCGCTAGCAAGCGAGTGCTTCTTTGTTTGTCGAAGGCACAAATGCAACACGCTTGCTTCAGCGAGCCCGAACAGCATGCTGCTGGCCAGCCAAGCTAGTGAGCGAAGCACCCTGTTCCAGCTGCTTCGGTGTGCGATAGGATATGTTCTATTACCACGCCAGCCAAACTAGACTGTAGAGTGTCCAATATTCGCCGATTTAGCGTAAGTACGCCACACGTGGATTGCGTCTACGTTAAGCCGGACTATACTGTACCTTTAGCTTGGCCACCCAGGCCATCGCAATGCGCTCTTTTTGAGTGGAGGCAGAGCACATTGAGGTCCTGCTGTTGAATGTTGACAACCAGATAGAGAAAACCGGCTGGACTTGGAGAACACTTAGCATTAAAAGAACATCGCATGCGCGCAACGGCGTTGTCACAGTGCATGAAGCCGCTAACAAAATATACTAACTAATGCATTATTGTAAAAATTTTGAGTAAACACCGGACATAGGGAAGCAACACACACCACACACGCTAACTATGTGGCTAGCAGACGTGCGGGACCTGTTCGCTGATACACTGGAACAGAATACAAGCAAGGAAACCAGGCAGCATGGGCACTGGTTCTCCACATTCTTCACTGTATGTCACTTCCGCCGGGCGATAATGGCGGCGTTATTTCCAGTTTCGGTATAAAAAAGACATTTTTGCGAGCTCGTTATGGCGCACTGACCTGTATTTCAAGTGTAAGATTTTGCATGGAGGCTAGTGCATGTCTAAATTATCTGAAACTGGGCTTTTTGCATGGTAAAAAATTTAGTTAGAGCAGGCCTTTAGTGCAAAGTGACCACAGAAGCCATTCGAAAACACAGTGAACAGTGTTCACCCACTATGGTGGCTTAGTGGTTCTAGCGTTATACTACTAAGCATATTGTATCACCGGTTTAATTCCCGGCCTCGGCAGCCGCAATTCAATTGGGGCAAACAGCAAAAATACTTGTGTGACAAGCATTAGGTGCACGTTAATGAAATAAGGTTAAAATAGAGAAAGATCAAAGATAAAAGGTCAAAGGATAAAGGTCAAAATTAATCCGGAGTCCCCCACTACAGCATGCCTCATAATTAGATTGTGGTTTTGGCATGTAAAATCCCTGAATTTCTTTTTTAAAGACACTTCGATTTCTACCCCTGCACTAGCGAAAAACTCATTGACTATTGCACTACTCAACTAGGCTGCTGGTCATAGATGCTCACTTGAGAAAATCGCCCAATCGTTTCAAGAGTGTGCGTCATGCTGATGCCACACTCTCATCACCCGCAGCCAAGCTTCTGCATTCAAGTGAAATTTTCTGCATGTTCATTTATTACGACTGCGAATGTTTATCCTTTGAATGCAAATAAGACTGCAATTTTTTTCATGGATTTATAGTAAAATACAAACAGATTCCTTATCGAAATAAAAGAATGGCGATACAGTATATATACCCTTGGTCTTGAGATTGCATGGCAGGCACAATGGTTGTCGTTATTTAACGACAATGTACTTAAATTTAAGGTATTTATTAATGACGGTTTGTACACATCGGTGGCAGACCGTGAAGCTTTTGTGTAAGTTCTTGCATTTTTGCATGTCACAAACTGTTTGTACATGAGCAAATCTTCCACACATGCTCTCGTTCTGCAAGGTGAACGGCAAAGCAGTTCGCAGTAGGGCACACGTCTCCATGCTGGTGTTGCCATTTGCAAGACGTGGTTTCGAGGAACACATCTTCATAGCTGAGCTAATGGTCATGATGACCGACGGCATCTCTGAACTGCAGTGCAAATGGTAATGAAACTTAAACAGTGATAACCTGCGTCTGTCAAGTGGGTTCAACTACAATTTGTTTGCTTGTCACAATGCAGAACATTTTCGAGCATAGTGGTCTGCCAGTCATCACCAAAATGAACATGATATTCTGTTCAATATGTGTTACTGGCATTCAGAGGTGTCACAGTGCATTATCAGAACCTCCCCTTGTTTTAACTCCAGAGCACTCTTGCCTCTCTGCTCTCACGACCACTCAAAATAGCACTACAATTATGTGAGACTGAATGACAGATTTTGAGCGCTTTAAGTTTTATCTTTAACTGAAAAACTGCACAGACGATGTCTTTTAACAGGCCTGGAGCAAATTATGCAATTTTTGGCCAAATGTAGTAGGATATTGCAGGTTTCACCTCTTGGCGCAGGTTGGCACAAATAGCGCTGCAATCACATCACTGAATTTTTTAAAGGCTAAGCAACTAAATTTCACTTTGCGTAAATTGGTTATAAATGAGTAGTACAGTATAACTTCGTTGACACAATATCAATACATACAATTTCCCAGTGCCAACATTCGTGATCGAGAACACAAAAAAAATGACAATAGACAAATGACAACTGACATGTTTTACCGGTTCATATGTTCCCGGAAAACATGACCTTTCGGCACCAACATTCACTAGATCGCCAAACTGTGATTCTATGACACATTTTCCGACCCTTAGATCCCATGCAAACAAGAAAGGTGGGAGGCGCATGCAATCGAGAACAGTAGCTGCCCGTCACAACAGTTTTCCCGCAATATGCACCCGCTCCTCTCACGTAAAAACGCCAGCGTGCTCGAAGTTCCTTATTCCAGTACCAGCAAATCTCCCACCGGGTCATTGCACACCGAATTCACAGCTACCACCACCAACCCTATTGCGATAAACATCGTCACTCATCTATTTCACAGTGTGTGGGGCATAGTGCTGTAGGAAGCATGTTGCACGCCTTAACATGGCACCATTTCCTGCTGCAGGTTACCCACCAGCTCGATTTCGTTTATATTTCCTGCTTGATTTTGTTTATATTTCCCATTGCAGTCTTAAAACACTACAGAATAGGAAAACGACAATGTATGTTTCGGGTCACTTAGGCCCCACTAGCTTGACGAGTGTCTGCATCTCACGCGGCAAGAATCCGCACTGAGTGGGGACGTCAAAACTTCCTGCCAAAATGCCCCACTTGAAGGAGCCGCTGACCAAGGCCAAATTCTAGGAGCGCAAACGTCTGAAGCGGAAATAACGACAATGATGCACGTTTAGAGCTGCTTGAGCCCCGCCAGCTCGGCTCGCGTTGGTGTCTCGTGCTGCAACAATTCGTACAAAGCTTAACATTATGTAGATGTCAGCTACAACTGAGCCTCAATTTCTTACTGACTTCCTACCATAGGTTTTCTTGGTTAGCATGTTTTTTCTCACATTTTTGCCCAAAGCGTATGAACGATGGAAGAGCTGCAAGGCTGTTAATTGTCTACTTTTTTTTGTTAACAGCTTTTAATTAAAGGTCCCTCAGTAGACGATACATGCACCTGCTGGTCAGTGGATATGATGCAAATCTGAGACGATGACCTCCCAAGATCTTCAGCGTGCCACAGGCCCCGTGCTGGTTCTCAATGTTATAGGTTCGGCGTCGTTCCTAGCAATTGTCAATCACAGAGTTTTTTCCAATTTCGGCATCAAAAGCATCCATTTCTGCTGGCTTTTTGCGAACCATCTACTGGTATTTCAAATACAAAATTTTGCATGCAGGCTGAAATTCTGAAACTAGGCTTTTTACGAGGTTCAAATATAGCCAAGCAAAAGTGCATAAGGGATACTTCCTATCATGAAAATAGAATAAATTTTTCACGTCGCCCTTCTCGTTTTATTACCGTTTCATTTATTACTTTGTGTCATGAATATTTGGGCGCATTAAGAATAGCATATTTGGGGTTTTGTGCATCACTTTTGTGAAGACGAACTCCAGATAAGACAACAAACTTTCGAGTTCGTCTAAACGGGAGTCTACTACAGCAACACAAGTTACTTTCACTTTGTCTTAAGAATATGTTATTCATTCATTTTCTATGTTACTAATTTCCATTTTTTTTGCAAATGTTCATTTCTGATTGTCCATGTGCTAAAAAAAATGGCAGGGCCATATTGCATGGCACTTGTGAATGTAGCCAAGTGCTATATTATGACAGTGGCAGTGCTACAATGAATTATAACAAAATGAATTATAGGATATAATAAAGTAAATATAAAATTTGGTCAGCCATGCTTCATTGCAATGAGCTCTACTGCTTACGATGAAACCTAAAACATTAGATCCCATGCAGTACTGGCTACGGCAAAGCAAATTTTTGTTTGCATGTGGCTCAAAATATGCAATCGAGAAGCATAAATATCAAACAGTCAGTAAGCACAACTTCAAATAGCACATTCTGGACATGCATGCATGCTGTGGCCAGTGGTTTGGCTTGGCTGGCCTGCAGACGGCAAGCCAACATGGTGATCCAATGTGATCATGCCAATTGCATGGCTGCGTATTATGGCAATGCAAGGTGTGTTTGTAATTTAGCATTGCTCGTGTGCCATGTACCAGCATGGGAAGCTGCTGAAGGGCCATTAAAATCGACAGGTGCTGGCTTGTCAAAAAAATCACACTTGCATTTCTTTTTGCATAGATCCAATAGAAATTTTTTTTTTCTTTAGTCAACATGAGCATGTATGGTTACAGTAAATATCGAATACAGTTAAAATTTGATCTAACGAAACCCAATTTTACGAAGTTTCCAATCTAATGAAGAAATTTCCATTCCCCGGCAAGTACCCATGAGGTTCAATGTTGTCATCAACCCGAATAAGCGAAACTAGCTTGCAATAAACCCACTTTAATGAAGATTTTCCAGAAATAAATGAGTAATAAAAGCTGCGATTTCTTTCTAATTTTTATGGAGACGGGTTTTTCTTCAACCGAGTGCTCTAACACTATCGCGTTAGACCATCTAGGGACCCTAATTATGGTCCTAGCTTTATTTTGACGAAGCTGCATGCCACGCCCATGCACAGAACAATGGACTTAGCAGTTGCTAGCGTTCTTACGTACCAGATGGCACTAGGGGCAGTGGCTGTTTGGCCGCCTTCATGGACTTTTTGCACGTGCAGACGTGGGTTAACAGCAAATACAATGCCACGGTACCTCTTCAGTGTCACTGTGTTACAATTTTAGATTTCGAAGGACCGAAAAATCTCTTACTCGATTATGCGAACTTCTCAATTTAATGAAATAATTCTTGCATGTTTATCACTTTGTTAAACAGAGTTTCAACTGTAATAACAAAGGTATTATTTTCCTGTTCGATGCAACTTCGTTATAAAGAGGTTTGATTTTATCACAAATGCTTCTCTTATAAAATAATACTCTCTGTTGTATGGTCCCTAAATGCTTGAGTAGCATGATAGAAAACAGTAAAACACAACACAGATGTTTTCTTCTAAAACTGCCCTCTTCACCTGAGCTTTACCCCACTGAGCAACTACAATAACATTTAGATGTGGTAGTGTTGGTAGTGTTATACGTAGCAAACAGCGCAAACTGTCAGCAGAAAAACAAAGAGAATAGAGGACAGACAGAGCATTTAATCTACCTGTCCTCTACTCCTTTTTTCTTCCTTTTTGCAGTGTTTCAAGTATAAAAGGTAGAATTGAGCAACTGCTTTGTCCAACGGCAAGTATTAGTGAATTTCGTGAGGGATGGCGATTCAGGGCTCAAAAACTTCTTGAGGTACACTGTTTCTTACAAAATGTTTGTGGCACTGTCAAAGCTATAGCTTCCTCAACCAATGAAATTGTCTACATGAAGCTTAAAAGCTGCAAGGTACGTGCACCCATGTAGCTCTAACAGTGATGCTACAAGATTGTGTATGTAGCTTTAGCACTGGGACAGCTTTTTGTAGCCAATCTGTGAACACAAAGAAAATTTTTGTAGACATATCCTATGACAGCTTTGATGCAGCTTTTAGAAAAAATTTTTAGTTTTATTAAGTACCTATATCTTGAATTGGCAACTAAGCCCCCACTTCAAACTTTGCATCATTTCAAAGCAAAATTTACAAGGCTCCATTTCCACAATTTTGATCATACTATTATCTAATATGCATAGTTCCCTCAGTGGAAAACTGGGTAATCAAAGGCCAAACGAAAACTGCATTTTTCCAGTGACCAGGCAAAAACAGGCAGAAAGCCATTAAAATGTTTGAGGCATTCTATGTGTAGAACAAGTCAGACAGCAGAAAGATGTAAAAAAAAAAAAAGAGGCTTACCGTGCACCCTTTGTAGAGAGACACTGCTGGGTAGTACATTCCTTCATAAATATCTTTCCAAGCAGTCCCTATACACTCTCCATTCTTATAAAATACAATCTGCCAACAAAACAAGTTGTTTCACTTAGAACCATCCAAACTATACACATATGATTTGTAACCATAACTAAGTGTTCATTATAGTACCATTTAAAAGCAGATGCCCTCCTCCTCAACTCCATACCTACATGCACTGAAGCACTTCAATTCTGTCGTTAAGCAAAGAGGGCAACAATCTTGGTCAAGCTAATAACTGAAACACATGAAATTCTTAAAACAAACACAGAAATGTTATACTGGCTCCCAACTTCCTGAACAAATTACAGGACCTGAAGTTATACTAAAGTTTGTTAACAATATTGTAAACTCTCTTGAATGTAACAACATCCAAGAGAGTTTTGTAAATTACGCCTTTTGGAAATAGAATTTGTACCTTAAGTTTTACACTGAGCATTCTCACTTATTTAACATGATAAAACTTCAGACGTCAATATTGTCCCATTTTGTCTGTCTGGCTGTCTCTCTCTCTCTCTATGTGCGTGCGTGCGTGTGTGCGTGCATGCATACGTGTATGTGTGTCATGTCAAAGGTTCAGTCAAGGCTTCAAACAGCTCTGATAACTTTTTCACTGAATACTTTGCCAAAATCAGTTTATTGCTTTGCCTAACAACAAACACATCAAAAACACTGCTGGACCCAGAGCTTGGGTCCCAATAGAGGTTTGTACATTGTAAAAAAATTCAAAGTGTGGGCACAAGGTCATGAACAGAAGGATGAACTAGCTCTTGGCATGGATGCATAAATAGTGCATATTTGTTTAACACCAAAAAGCAACTCTAAATAAGTTTAGACCAGTAAAGTGTCAATTCAGAATTTCTATTTTAATTCATTTGACAGAAAACAGTTATAGTTCCTAGTGGAGAAAATGAAAGCCAGACTTCCTTTTCTTGAATTTCTCAGTGGTATTGCATGCCCGTATGCCAGCCCGATGTCATGGATTTCAAGGTATTTTCTCACATTTTCTCACTTGTCAGAGGCATGCGCTCCGCACCAAATGTATGCACATTGTCACTTTTGGCTCTACAGTTTGTATACTGAAAGTAAATACAGTCACCAACATATCTTTTCGGACAGGGATGGCGTCGCAAAATTATGTGAATAATCGGGCAGGAATAGTCAGACATTGTGAGCTATGGTTACCGTATTGCTTGAAAATTTTATTAAGCCATGTGAAAAATAGGCGTTTTCAACAGGAGATATATAGTATATATACAGTGTAGTCCACTTATAATAATATCAAGAAGAACGAAAAATCCAATCGTTATAACCGATCATTGTATATCTGGAGTGCCATAAAACAAGAAAAAGGAAAGCTGCTGCACATACATTCATAGCTCCAAAACCAAATTTGGCACTTACGATAAAGAATTGACATTGTAGAAAGAAGGCTGAGAAAAATGAAAGATTTATTCATACCTCTAAACAGTATGTCAAGCGTTAGGCGCGCTGAAATAGTCAGAAATCTGCACTTGCTTTCACGGAAGTTTCAGGTTCACAAATGCGGTGTGCATCACGTCCAGTGGCTGCGCGAACACTGGCGGCTATAATTTAGCATACATGAAATCAATGAGTGACACTATTAACGACAGTGCACTTTGTGTGAATGTTGGGGTTGGTGTCAAAGACGGGCCACTGTCAGTCTTGTCGCACTACGCCACCGTCTGTCGCGACAATGATCGCCCCCACTGGAGGTCTCTTCGCAGAACAAGGCAGCATTATCTGCATTCAGAAACTATATACAGTCGCCGACCGATTTTCCGGACTCCAAAAATTCGGACATGCCCGATTATTCGGTCAGCTTCGCGGCACCGCCGTTCTCCCCATAGACCATAATGTATAACAACTGCCGAAAGTTCGGACACCTTGCAACCTCTCGTCTGATTTTTCGGACACTCCTTGAGCCAACTCGATCGAGGGCATCATGCACCGACTCTGACCGGCGCATAGTTCGACTTGCTGAACGCCATTTTTTTTTAAACGGAGCCTCCTTGATGCCCCACGAAGTGGCGCTACTGGAAATCCCCGCTCATCATCGTTTCTGCCTGGTTCGATAGAGTGGCCGTACAGCAGTTCCGGTTTCAGCTTAGTAAGCCATGTCAAGACAATCCAGCAGCTGATTTGTTTCTTTCACGCACGACGCTACGAGCAGGCCCAGCGTTGCCATCTGGTGAAATTGGCCACCAGATTTCGGAAATCTGGTGAAAATGTAGAGCTCCTGGTGGCCAGGCCAACAAACTACTACACCAGACAAAATCTGGGGATATCTGGGGAAAACCAGTCTACTGAAATTGCTGTCTACCCGCGCTGCTCATCCAAACATTTAACACTAGGTAGCGCCTGCGGCCGCCGCGATTCTAAGGCCTATATTTGTATTTGTTTATTCCTCATGAAATCCCTGTGTTGCTGTGCTACCGCTAGAGTACAGTGAACTATAAAGCTTACTGTAGCTAAGGTTCGGGCTAGCGTGTGATGCTAGCGCTAGGTTTCAACGCACGTATATTTATAAGTCGTTTCAATAGACGGCACCGGCTGTTCTAGTGCAGGAATGAATTTACCGTGGGAAGCGCGGGAAGAGCAACGCCGGGCCATCGGCGATGCGTCAAGTGGCCAGCCAATACACGTGCTAACGCTCCGCTTGTTTCGCTGTCACAAAAACCTGTTGCGCAGGCCGTCTTCGACGGGAAACTTCCTGAGGATTCTGCAACATTCTGGGCTAGAATTTTGAAGTTTAAAAATGCCATGGGGGAAAAGCCCTACCAGGACCTTGCATTGTATGCACTGGCATGTCTTTGTTGCCCAGTGTCGAATGCACTGGTGGAGCGTGTCTTCAGTCAGGTCACGTGTGTTAAGACGAAGTACAGGAGCAAAATGTCGCTGAAAACTTTAATTCGCACAACGTTGGCCTCCAGAGAGGGGTGTTGCGTGAAGTTCACTATCACAGACGATATGTTACGCAGGTTTCCATCAGGCATCTACGATGCTCCAAGCGATGATTACAGGCTCCTCATCATCACAGACGATATGCTACGCTGGTTTCATCCAGACATTTACGATGCTCCAAGGGATGATTAAAGGCTTCTCATCGTGATTTTATATACATAATGAAATGGGTGCTTGACGAATGTTAATTCTTGGCCATTTTTGTGCATCTTAAGGGAATTTTATTTTCTGGTGAAATCTGGGGAAACTTTAGCGAGTTTCTGGTGTCGTGCCGACTTTCCAATCTGGCAACGCTGAGCAGGCCGCGTTTTTCGTTTGTGCGACTGGTGTCGGCACGGTGGTGTTTGCTTAGTGTGCTGTGTCGAGGTTTCGGTGTTCCAACGCGGCGTACGGAAACATCGCGTCGAGTGTCTAATGGCGCCGACAGTGCCCGCGCAGACTGCGCTGGGGAATACCGGCAAGCGGGTGCCGGGAGGCCTAAGATTTGTCGCCTTCCGATGTGCTCCCTACTGACGCGGAAAATGTTCTGCCGAGACCTGCGCAGTGGTTGCATTGCGATTCCGGACACCGTCTCATTTGACAGTTTCACAGGTGCTGACACTGCTGTACTGACATGCGCAGAACTCGACGACGGCGAGATCATTCGTCAGGTTTCTGCTGCACTCATTCTCTATGCTGCACCGCCGGACGATGACTCCGAGTCGGAAGATGACGCACCATGTGCTACGCTGCCGTCGCATGCGGAGCGTGCACAAGCAGTGACTGTGCTTTCAGCCGCCTATAGTGACCGTGCGACCCTCTCTGAGATTCAGGCTAATCTGATTGCGCGTAAACGGAACAGCGTGCAACGGCGCACTCACGATTTCTTCAGGCCTACTGCCGAGCCCAAATAAGTGCGTGGAAATAAAGGATTTCATTTTTTTGTTCTTAATCTGCTTTTTCGGACACCTGTTTATTCGGACATTTCCGCAGTCCCCGTGAGGTCCGAATAAACGGTCAGCGACTGTAGTGCTGAGTGCAGCACTATCTGCACTCAGCACCACCTATTTTATCGCCAGTAGCAACGTGCTCCCAGAGTTTAGTAATGTCAGCAGCTGCCACCGTGTTGGTTTCGCCCTAGCACACACAGCCCACCGTTTCTGTTCATCGGCATGGTCACTGGTTCTAGCCTTCATGATAGTGGAGCTCGCGGTTTTCAGAATCGTCGATATCATAGACTGCGCGAGCTAGTGGTTTGAGTCTTGTGTAAAATTTGCAGCTTCGCCACAAGCGACCCAGCTTTGTGCTTTGTCAGGGCACCTATCGCTGCTTCTGCGGCACATTTCCATGCTCGCTGAGGAAGAGAGGGAGATTGTAGAAAGGGAGTGCAGAAAGGAAGTGCACTCGCCTTTAGCGTGACCTGGTTTGAAGCATTTGTTATATCAGGAAGCAGTTTCAATAGGCACGGTCAGAAAATTGTAAATGCATTGAAATGTGGTCATTATAATCAGTAGACTATTCTATCTGGGATTGTTATAAGTGGATTCGACTGTAGTACCAGAAAAGATGCAATATCATGTGACTTACTCTACTTCCTGGCAGCGACCTGAGAGCCTTGATGGCTTGCTGCACTTCATCCTTCTCTTCAAAATAAAGATAACTCTTCACCTTTACGAGTCGCTGTAGGAAAAGGGAGAAATGTGAAAAATAACTCAAACACACAAACGCCAACAACAATTAAAGAAAGAAAGGTTCATGCTACATGAACAAATACCGTATATACTTTAGTAACGAATGCACATTTTTTCCTGAAAAATACCGAAGCAATGTTGTGGGTGCGTTCATTATGTGGGGTAAATTCTATGGAAACTTTTCGAAACAGAAAAAATTTTAAAGCAAGATGGTAAGGATGTGAAAAATCCATTAGATGACTTAGGTTTGCAGTAAAAATACACATATACTGTTTGCAAACCGTAACAATGGTTTTATTTCACTTTACTGCTTCACTCCGCTGGCCGCTGCATACACATCAAGGCATGCTCCACTACAGCTCACCCTACCAGCCACTTCCGATCATCTGCCTTTATCACAAACATGTTGAAGCGCTGCTTCTCTGCACCTTTTATTTTCACAAGCACAATGTGTCCGCCTCCTTTCTTGACCCTATTGCTCATTGGCATGTCAAAGTTTATCAATATCTGATCAGCATTTCAGTTTTGCAAGTACATGACCTCTGTCCAACAGCAAGCGTATAACTTAGACTTAGGGCCCATTGCACACAGCAAATCCAAAAACAGGCAGAAAAGCGAGCAACAAGTTAGCTGCAGAATTTCATTTACATAATCTTGGTATTTCTCACGTGGCATTATTAAACATTTCCAACCCAGTGATGGGCAGCGGACAGGCCGGACAGGCCGGACAGGCCGGACAGGCCACCATTGGAATCTGAACCTGGCAACGTTTAACGTTAGAACGTTATCTAGTGAGGCGAGTCTAGCAGTGTTATTGGAGGAATTAGAGGGTAGTAAATGGGATATAATTGGGCTCAGTGAGGTTAGGAGGACAAAAGAAGCATATACAGTGCTAAAAAGCGGGCACGTCCTGTGCGACCGGGGCTTAGCGGAGAGACGAGAATTAGGAGTCGGATTCCTGATTAATAAGGATATAGCTGGTAACATACAGGAATTCTATAGCATTAACGAGAGAGTGGCAGGTCTTGTTGTGCAACTTAATAAGAGGTACAAATTGAAGGTCGTACAGGTCAATGTCTCTACATCCAGTCATGATGACCAGGAAGTCGAAAGCTTCTATGAAGACGTGGAATCGGCGATGGGTAAAGTAAAAACAAAATACGCTATACTGATGGGCGACTTCAATGCCAAGGTAGGTAAGATGCAAGCTGGAGACAAGTCAGTGGGGGAATATGGCATAGGCTCTAGGAATAGCAGGGGAGAATTATTAGTAGAGTTTACAGAACAGAATAATATGCGGATAATGAATACCTTCTTACGCAAGCGGGATAGCCGAAAGTGGACGTAGAGGAGCCCGACTGGCGAGACTAGAAAAGAAATAGACTTTATACTCTGCGCTAACCCTGGCATCATACAAAATATGGAGGGGCTCGGCAAGGTGCGCTGCAGAGACCCTAGGAAGGTAAGAACTCCAATTAGCCTAGACTTGAGGAGGGAACGGAAGGAACTGGTACATAAGAAGCCAATCAATGAGTTAGCGGTAAGAGGGAAACTAGAGGAATTCCGGATCAAGCTACAGAAGAGGTATTCGGCTTTAACTCAGGAAGAGGACCTTAGTGTTGAAGCAATGAACGAAAATCTTATGGGTATCATTAAGGAGTGTGCAACAGAAGTCGGTGGTAACTCCCTTAGACAGGATACCAGTAAGCTATCGCAGGAGACGAAAGATCTGATCATGAAATGCCAATTTATGAAAGCCTCTAACCCTACAGCTAGAATAGAACTGGCAGAACTTTCGAAGTTAATCAACAAGCTTAAGACAGCTGACATAAGGAACTATAACATGGATAGAATTGAACATGCTCTCAGGAACGGAGGAAGCCTAAAAGCAGTGAAGAAGAAACTAGGAATAGGCAAGAATCAGATGTATCCCTTAAGAGACAAAGCCGGCAATATCGTTACTGATATGGATGAGATAGTACAAGTGGCTGAGGAGTTCTATAGAGATTTATATAGTACCAGTGGCACCCACGACGATAATGGAAGAGAGAATAGGCTAGAGGAATTTGAAATCTCACAAGTAACGCCGGAAGAAGTAAAGAAAGCCTTGAGAGCTATGCAATTGGGGAAGGCAGCTGGGGAGGATCAGGTAACAGCAGACTTGTTGAAGGATGGTGGGCAGATTGTTCTAGAAAAACTGGCCACCCTGTATACGCAATGCCTCATGACCTCGAGCGTACCGGAATCTTGGAAGAACGCTAACATAATCCTAATCCATAAGAAAGCGGACGCCAAAGACTTTAAAAATTATAGACCGATCAGCTTACTATCAGTTGCCTACAAAGTATTTACTAAGGTAATCGCAAATAGAATCAGGAACACCTTAGACTTCTGTCAACCAAAGGACCAGGCAGGATTCCGTAAAGGCTACTCAACAATAGACCATAATTACATTATCAATCAGGTGATAGAGAAATGTGCAGAATATAACCAACCCTTATATATAGCTTTCATTGATTACATGAAAGTGTATGATTCATTCGAAACCTCAGCAGTTATGGAGGCATTACGGAATCCGGGTGTAGACGAGCCACATGTAAAAATACTGAAAGATATCTATAGCGGCTCCACAGCCACCGTAGTCCTCCATAAAGAAAGCAACAAAATCCCAATAAAGAAAGGCGTCAGACAGGGAGATACGATCTCTCCAATGCTATTCACAGCGGGTTTACAGGAGGTATTCAGAGACCTGGAGTGGGAAGAATTGGGGATAAAAGTTGATGGAGAATACCTTAGTAACTTGCGATTCGCTGATGATATTGCCTTGCTTAGTAACTCAGGGGACCAATTGCAATGCATGCTCACTGACCTGGAGAGGCAAAGCCGAAGGGTGGGTCTAAAAATTAATCTGCAGAAAACTAAAGTAATGTTTAACAGTCTCGGAAGGGAACAGCAGTTTACAATAGGTAGTGAGGCACTGGAAGTGGTAAGGGAATACATCTACTTAGGACAGGTAGTGACTGCGGATCCGGATCATGAGACTGAAATAATCAGAAGAATAAGAATTGGCTGGGGTGCGTTTGGCAGGCATTCTCAGATCATGAACAGCAAGTTGCCATTATCCCTCAAGAGAAAAGTTTATAACAGCTGTGTCTTACCAGTACTCACGTACGGGGCAGAAACCTGGAGGCCTACGAAAAGGGTTCTACTTAAATTGAGGACAACGCAACGAGCTATGGAAAGAAGAATGATTGGTATAACGTTAAGGGATAAGAAAAGAGCAGATTGGGTGAGGGAACAAACGCAAGTTAATGATATCTTAGTTGAAATCAAGAAAAAGATATAGGCATGGGCAGGACACATAATGAGGAGGGAAGATAACCGATGGTCATTAAGAGTTACGGAATGGATTCCAAGGGAAGGGAAGCGTAGCAGGGGGTGGCAGAAAGTTAGGTGGGCAGATGAGATTAAGAAGTTTGCAGGGACAACATGGCCACAATTAGTACATGACCAGGGTAGTTGGAGAAGTATGGGAGAGGCCTTTGCCCTGCAGTGGGCGTAACCATGCTGCTGCTGCTGATGATGATGATGGGCAGCGAGATTAAGTACGCTTGCTCTAAACACATACTTGAGAGTAAAAGCTTCTAGTCTATTCGAAAAACTACAGCACAGCTGTTTGATTGTGGGACTGCACAGGAGCAAAGCTTTTGGTGAGATTATTATGTAGGAGAAAACAAAAATCCAAATTTTCAAGAGTGAAGTTGGGGGTGCGCTTATTGTTATTAAGTGCATCCCTTACATGAATATATACAGTATACTAAACAGTAGAACCTCATAATAGGTTATGGGAAAAAATGAGAGAAAGAACGTACCAACCGGGAAAACATACGATCCAAAGTCACAGAAAAATTTGTCTAAACTCAAACATAGTTGCCATCTATGTAATGCGAAGTGTTGTGCAAATGGTTGCAGCACGAGCGCTGACGGGCACCAAGCTAGTGGGGCCAGAGTGGCCCAAAAAACATATTGTCGTCCTTGCAGCTTCAGCAAGCTACGTTTGTGCTCTTCGAATTCAGCCTGGGTCAGCAGCTCTTTCGAGCAGGCATTTTGGGGGGTAATTTTGACATGTCCACTTGGCGCGAATTGTTGTGGCACGAGATGCAAACGCACATCGAGCTGGTGCGGCTCGACCAACCCAAGATGCACGTGGACATTTTCTTATCGTGTAAAGACGACAATATAAAACGCGAATGAAATTGAGCTGGTGGGCGACCCCGGAATACGATGCCTACGATGCCACCAGAGTGAAACATGATGCTCACATTGTGCCACCTGCAGCATGGAACAGTGGCGCATTTGTATTATCACCTATGAAATGTGTGCAGTACACTTCCAACGACAATACACCTTACGCACTGCGAAACAGATAGGTGAGGATGCTTATTGTAATAGTGTTGGTGACGTTAGCTGTGAATGCGGCATGCAACAAACTGGGAGGAGATTTACTGGTGCCTGAATAGGAAACTCAGTGTGCACCAGCGCTTTCCTGTGAGAGAGGTGGGCAAGTATTGCGAGGAAGCTGCTGTGGTGGGAGGCTACTGTTCTTGATAGCACGTCTCATGCCTTTTTTTGTTTCGATGGAATCTACCAGCCTTAAAAATATGATACGATCGCAATTTGGCAAGGTATTGAATGTTTGAACCGAGAGATTGTGTTTTCTGAAAATGTATAAACCGGTAAAAAAGAAGCGTAACTGTAATGGGCCATTTTTGTGTTCTCGATCATAAACGTTGGTGCCAGGAAATTGTACGCAACAGGATTGTATCGACAAGGTTCTACTGTATACATATATATATTTCTTCCTAGTCAGTTTGTTATTATTATTAGTATTATTATTAGTAGTAGTATTAGTAGTATTATTAGTATATTGTCACAGTCTGTAATTAAGGGAAGAGGACGCTGATGGTAGGCTTGGAGACGACGAAGAAGAGTTTAGTGTTTTGGCTGCTCTATGCTTGTTGGCTCCGCCATTAAAAAGCCACCTGTGAATAGATGTGTGCTTCTTCCTTCCCATAACATCATTGGTGGAGGTGCGGGGCAATCACTTTCGAAAGATGGAGCTTCGCAGCAGACGTAATCTGGCCGCCATGTCATCCGAAGAAGAGTCTTCAACCACGGCCCCGTCATTGCCACCGACGGTCATCCTGGACCAGCCTCATGACCCCGGCATATTTTCTGGGATTGACAATGTTGACGTCGATGACTGGTTGCACAATTACAAACGGGTCAGCGCACACAACAGGTCGGATAACATGTTTATGCTGGATAATATAATACTTTACCTAAAGAAAACAGCATGGGTCTGGCTCGAAACCCATAAATATTACAACTAATATTACAAAATATTACAAGTTGGGACCAGTGCAAACAGAAGCTTAGAAATTTGTTCAGAAAGCCTGTTGGCCGCCAACGTGCTGCTAAGAAGGACCTTGGGACCCGTGCACAGACATCCATTGAATCTTACGTGGCGTACATCAGGACGTTCTTGCCCTTTGCTGCAAGGTGGATAATAATATGGCAGAACAGACAAGGTGAGCCACATTTTAAGAGGCATCGCAAATGACGCGTTTAACCTTCTTGTTTATAAGACTATAACAACTGTAAATGAGATCATTCACGAATGTCACCGCTTTGAAGATGCGAAGAGCCGCCGCATAGTTCAACAGTTTACGGGTCTACCCAATACCGCAGCTTCATCGACGTGCAAAGACATTTGTCCAGCGCGTGAGCCCATGTCCTTCAAGAATGTCGTACGTATCGTCCGGCGACAAATTGAAGCAGGGTCTCCTGCCACACCGGCTACGCAGTGCTTTGACGATTCCCGGCCACTCATGTCTCTCATTCAGGCGGTCACTCGGCAAGAGCTTGCCAATGTGGGTCTTCCACCCATCTGCTCCACCAACCATCCTGACTTTGCTTCGCCTGCTGCCTCTGCCCTGGTTCACCGGAGACAATACGGTCCATATCCGAGCTATCGCAACCCGGCCGAATGGCACACACATGATAGACCCATCTGCTTTTATGGTGGACGTGTGGGCCACATCTCTCGCCACTGTTGAAGTTCCTGGCCAGCCCACTCTGGACCAAGCTTTCCCGCCTACCGCCACTCTCCACTGAATCCACGCCTGCCTGCATTCTCCCCCGAGGTTGAAGACGCACCTAACAATGTTCGAGCCACTGCAACTAGCCGTTCGCCATCACCACACAGTCGCCACTCGCGTTCGCCCCAGCTGCGTTGCTCCCCGTCCCCAGCTTACCGTTGGCGCTCTTCAACGGGAAACTAACTGGGGCAGCTCCTGGAGGTGACGCTGCTCTAGCACCCCGGCCTAAATTCCTCTGCTGACCCTGCCTACTGATTGGAACCTTCTGGACGTGGACATGGATGGTTTGCCTGTTACAGCACTCATCGACACTGGAGCGCAAATTCCCATCATGAGTGCGGAGCTTCGAATGCGCTTGAAGAAACTACTTACTCCTGCTCCGACTCGACTGCTCCAGGTCGCCGACAGTGGAACTCCAGCAGTGCTTGGAATGTGTACTGCACGTGTGAGTGACGCCGACCGCCACACGTCCGTTTTATTTAGTGTGCTCAAACATAGCCCTCACGATGTGATCCTCGGACTCGACTTTTTGACTGCCCATTCTGCTCTGATTGACCGTTCAGCCGGTGTTGTACAACTTGACCTACCCCTTCCCGTT